>NW_026114611.1:3609166-3797722 GCF_025201925.1 Gopherus flavomarginatus
ATGGGTGTATAGTTCAGTGGTAGAGTGTTTGATTGCAGATTAAATGGTTTTTGGTTCAAACCCAAGTGCTCCCTTACAAACCTGTACTTTCAATTAAAAATAACTCTGTTTCCAGTATGTTCTGGAGCTCTATTAAAGAGGAATCCCTGAAATGAATGGGCACACTCAATGATTGCCTGTGCAAATGCGTTAAAAACCTCACAAACATGTCCCCCAGCTGAAATCACTTCTAAGTGTCTAGGTTTGTTTTCATCAATTAAATGAAGACACATTTGCGGGTTCTTGGCCTCCATGGGCTGCAATGTGCAGAAGAACAAGAACCACATCCACTTGGGAGGAATGGACTAGTTTCTATTACATTTGGTAAATAAGTTGCCACAGGGACTGAAAACTCTGCTGGAGATGGACAGGAGCCTGTTACAAAAATAAAATAACCAAGATTTACCAAACTCCCTGTGACACATTCAAACCTCTCTTTGCGCACACAGTATCAACTGGGGCTCTAACAAATGTTAACCTTCCTGTAACACAGGTCATTGTGCCTTGTAAATTTCGGATGCATTCAAATGGCAGCTGTTTACAGGTCATGGGCTGCTAGTTCATGAGCAGGAGCAGAGTCTCTGTAAGTTTACCAACCACAGAGCTTGTTATGTCTGCATCTAAGTAAGTGCAGAGTTATTTCAATGGCTCCTACACTGATATCTCCTACCCCTTCTGGCTGGTTAATTGCACTATTTGGAACCTGCTAGTAAAATTGCACCCTTTCTGGGAGTGAGTCAAAATTGGGTTTCAAGGGCACTTCAAGCAAGGCGGTGATGGGACAGCACAGGGGTCTCAGAAGTTCTTTTTCATAGCAGGCCCAGAAGGTGCTACTAGCAAGACTGTGGGGTTCTATTCCTGGCTGTGGGAGGAAAGGGGTGTGTAGTGGATTAGAGGTGTGGGCCTAGAAGTCAAAAAGAAAACATCTCCCTTTTCAGCTTCAATGCTCATTGAACAAGAACATGGCTTCTCAGGTTTCAGAGGAGCAGCTGCGTTAGTACATTTCCTAAAAAAAAACAGGAGTAGGTGTGGCACCCTAGGGACTAACAAATTTCTTAGATTCTGTTGCCATCATGTGGCCATTTCATTTCACTTCTTATTATTAAAAGGTTTGGGTACGTCAACAGAAAGGTTATTTCCTTGGGAAAGACAGAGAAGTGGAAGCTGCATTGATTTAATCCTCTGAAAATTAAATAAGGATTAAAATATTCCCCAGACAGCTCATTCCCAACCGTTCTCCCTCACTGCTGCCAGGTGAAGCTCAGTTCTGTCCCATGGCACCAAGAACTGCTAGGTGAAAGTCCTGGGTCTGATGTGCAGTAAGGAAAAAAAAAAGATAATTGATGTACCCTGTCTCCTAGAACTGGAAGGATACATTGAATCCAGCCCCTTCCGTCATTGGCCAAACCAGACAGTCTCTGCGTAAAAGAATAAATGGACACAAATCAGATGTCAAGAATTATAACATTCAAAAGCCAGTCGGAGAACACTTCAATCTCCCTGGTCACTCGATTACAAACCTAAAAGTCGCAATATTACAAGAAAAAAACTTCAAAAACAGACTCCAACAAGAGACTGCTGAATTGGAATTAATTTGCAGACTGGACACCATTAAATTAGGCTTGAATAAAGACTGGGAGTGGATCGGTCATTACACAAAGTAAAACTATTTCCCCATGTTTATTTGCCCCCTACTGTTACTCACACCTTCCTGTTGGAAATGGACCATCCTATCACTACAAAACTGATTTTTTCTCCTGCTGATAATAGCTCACCTTAACTGATTACTCTTGTTATAGTGTGTATGGCAACACTCATTTTTTCATGTTCTCTGTGAATATATATATATATATATATATATATATACACCTTCCTACTGTATTTTACACTGCATGCATCCAATGAAGTGGGTTTTAGACCAGGAAAGCTGATGCTCAAATAAATTTGTTCATTTTCTAAGGTGCTACAACTACTCTTCCTTCTTCGACCAGATAAATTAATGGAGGTTAAGTCCATGAATGGGTATTAGCCAGGATGGGTAAGGAATGGGATCCCTAGCCTCTGTTTGTCAGAGGGTGGTGATGGATGGCAGGAGAGAGATCACTTGATCATTACCTGTTAGGTTCAGTTCCTCTGGGGCACCTGGCATTGGCCACTGTTGGCAGATAGGATGTGAGGTTGGATGGACCTTTGGTCTGACCCAGTATGGCCATCCTTATGTCCTTATGAAGGGAGGGGCAGGACACCTGGACAGAGTTTCTGTAGTGTAGTGGTTATCACATTTACCTGACATGCAGAAGGTTGCTGGTTGGAAACCAGGCAGAAACATGAAGGTTCAATTTTCCCAACTCCTACTGGCCTGTCCCTGCTGTTGTGGGTAGCAGCAGTGATTTTCTATGCTTAAAAGGTCTGTTATACTTCCCTTGCTCCCACTTTTGTCTCCTCTCCCTCTCTGAATGCCTGTGAAGTGGTTTTTCCCCTCCCGCTCCCTCCTGGACTACTCGAGGGATGAATGGGCTGGTTGAAGAGCAGAAGAGCTTCCAGGTAGACAAGGTGTCTGGGACTCTAATTAGGCAGCACTCACACCCCCAGAGCATGGACACTGCCCAAGGTGGAGTGTGACCAACCAGATGCTGCCAAGTCATCTCTAGTTGCAGAACGTTAGGTGCAGGTCCTTAAAAGGGGAAGAGGCCATGTGCTCAGGAGAGCACTCACAAGCTTGTATCTCCAGTGAATGCCCTTTGCCTGGACCGCCTGGCCAGTGGTTCTCTGTGTTGTATTTCATTGTGCCTCAGGAAGACTTACCTTCATCGCACCATCCATAGCTGTGCTGTGGGAGACTTACCTTGCAGAATCCTGACATCTCCAGTGCTGTGCTTGTCCTGGGAGCATGAGTATGTAAGTGTGAGTGTGACACTCCCCCTCTCTTCTTCTTTTGAGCCTAGCTGTCAGTATAATAACCCAGCTGCTTTCTGCCAAACTCTGGTGGGTCATTAGTCCTCCCTACACTAACTAGCTGGCCGAATTTTGGGTAACACCTGCGATAAACTCAACCCCAGCAGGATAGTGGGTGGTGAAATGAGCTGAGAAAAAGCCTTAGTTTCAGTATCTCCCATACGGTCCATGCTGGAGCTCTTTTTTGATTCTGGGACTGCATGGTCACCTGTGCTGATCGGCGCTCCACATTGGGCAAACAGGAAATGAAATTCAAAAGTTCATGGGGCTTTTCCTGTCTACCTGGTCAGTGCATCTAAGTTCAGACTGCGGTCCAGAGTGGTCACAATGGTGCACTGTGAGATAGTGCCCGGAGGCCAATACAATTGAATTGCAGCCACACTAACCCTAATCCGACATGGCAATACAAATTTCAGCGCTACTCTCCTCGTCAGGGAGGAGTACAGATATCGGTATTAAGAGCCCTTTTATATCGATATAAAGGGCTTTGTGTGTGGATGGGTTTCAAGGTTAATGTGATTTAATGCTGCTAAATTCAATATAAACTCGTAGTGTTGACCAGGCCAGCGAGAGCAGCAGGTTTCCCCTATTGTTTCTTGCACTTGTTTTCTTCACTAGCTTTTCCTCTGCACCAAGTTGCTTTTGTTTTTTGTGAGCCTGGCTAGCTCAGTTGGCAGAATATCAGACTTTTAATCTGAGGGTCCAGGGTTCAAGTCCCCTGATCAGGCAATAAATTACTCACCAAGGTCTTACAGTGTCTTTCTGGAGTCCTCTTCAACATCACTTTTTCCTCTTCAGGATTTTCCCTTTCCATCAGAAGGGCCTTTTTGTGTGTGGGTTTGAAGGGGCAACTTCCTGACGGCCCCTCTGTCCTTTCAGCCTGGAAGAATAAAGGCCTCTGGGCATATAGCATGTTCCTTCCCTGCACACACACACACACACATACAAACACGCAGAATATCCCTAAGGAATTACAATCATCTGCTGCCTCCCCTGTACTTCTGGATCCTCAAACAAGGATGCTCTTCAGCCTAAACCCATGTCCCCTCTTTTCCCAGTGCCCCTCAATCCCAATCCTCAGTCCCTCCTATGCACACTGCTACTCACTCCCAACCAGACCCTACTTCTCTTCCTCCTTTTCCTCCTCCTATCCCCTATCCACAGCCCCCTCCTATTCCCAGTGCCCCTCAATCCCAACACACACCTCCCTTCTTCCCTCCAGCAGCAGGTGCTTCAGACCCCCCTCAGGAAGATTTTCTTGCAAGGTTTCATGTATGAGTCTGCATGTGGATTTTACAGTATGTTGGAAATATGTTGGGATGCTTGCCGAAATGATCACTTTGGCTGGTGTTGGATTCCCAGTCTCCTTGTTATTGGGGCAGGAGAAATAAAGCGTTGTTATCCTTGTTGTGTGAGTTGAGGGCAGCACAACTGTACTTGGCAGACCCCAATTGAGGGACTCACTCTCAATTCAATAGCACTTGCTAGGCAGTGGATAGGGGTTCCAAAGCCAAGTAGGCTGGGGGCTGGGTCTTAATTACTAACATTTAGATGTTAGACCAACTTTAGAATAGGTGGCTTTGGAGGGATGAGTGAGTCCCTAGACAGCACAGTGAGTACGGTGCCTTCTTATTTTCCCCCTTTTCACCCAGGATGGTAGGTGAACTGTACAGAGGCACCTCTGGGCTTGCACTGACTAAGGACAACAGCTATGAGTGGGGTGCAGAGAGGGGATGGCTCATGTTAAAGGACTTCTGGTTGCTGGACTTACAAACCATAGGAGGAAGGACACTGCCCAGCTTATTTGGGGGTGGGTCTTTTCCTCATGGTTTATGTTTATGTGTTGGGGCTGCAGACATGACCTCTGCTAACCCTGGGCTTATGTTGCAATGTAGACATACCCTGAGAGGGCATCTATACTGTGATAAAATCCCTGTGGCCTGTCTGGTCTGGATGATCTGATTTGGATTCCTGGGGTTCAGACTGGAGCCTAGACTCAGAGACCTTCACCCCTCGTGGGGTCTCGGAGGCTGGGCTCAAGCCCAAGGGTCTACACTGTAATTTTATAACCCTGCAGTACAAGCCCCACAAGGCCTCAATCAGCTGACCCAGTGTTTGAGAATAGTGACTTGGGTGTGTTAATGGCAGTGTAGACATAATGCTAGGCTATGTCCACACTGCAATGAAACACCCAGGCTGTCCCATGCAAGCTCAGGCTACCAGGGCTTGGGCTGTGGGGTGGTTAATTTGCAGTGTAGACATCTTGGCTCAGGCTGAATACTGGGCTCTGGACCCACAAGGCTGGGAGTGAGTTTTAGCAAGCAAAAAGGTAAAATGGCAGTGGACTCAATGGCATTTCTCCATTGGTCTGTCTGCTTTGAGGAAGGGACAATAACACATCCTGCTGTATTTGTTATTTCAAGGGCGGTTTAGGATTTTCATTCTCACACACAGTGCATGAAGCAGCACTGTCCTCAGTGGAAACTAATTGAGCTGCTTACAGATTCTGGCAGCCACAATGAGCCATTTGTGCAAGAGCCCAGACCTGCCCCTGCCCCACAGGGATGGGGTCATCTGCAAGGAGCTTGGAACACTGACGTATCAGCTCTTAACTCCCAAACTTTCAGTAACTCTATTGTCAATGCCTGTGAGTGTAATTTAAACCATGACAACAGCCATACTAGGCTGGACCAAGAGTCCTCCTAGTTCTGTGTTTTGACCTCTGACAGTAGCCAATACCAGGTGCCCCAAGAGTTACTCAACAAGGAATCACTGGAGTTGAATCCAGGCTCTCCTGTTTACAAACAGGTGCTTTAACCAGCTAAGCCATAGTACCTTCTTGTGGCTAAAATACACTGTCTGCTCACAGCTGACTCCCTGCCATCCCCACCGGGGCCTAATAAGCTCTGCATGGGTTTGGATTCTGCAAAGCAGAGGAGCAGGTGAGGTTTTCCTTGCAAGTTGTGTGTGTGTGAATCTTTGGCAGGTCTGCACTACAAAGTTATTTCAGCATTATTATATTGCTCCGATGTGTGAAAAACACACAACACTCCCTCGGTTGGCAGCTTGTGGCTGGTGTACACGCTGCAATGCCGCGTCTGGCGACAAAACTGCCCTGTTTTGCTGACAAACAAAACCATCTCGACAAGAGGACTAGAGCTTTTTGCAGCAAACTTAAAGTGACAAATTGTCACTGTAAATGCTGCTGGTTATTATATCGCCATAAACTATCCTCCACCAGTATCCCATAATGCCCGCCTTGAACTCTCCTGCCCTGCATTCCTGCTGCAGAGGCTGGGCCCCTTCCCTTTCATAAGCTCCAGAAAGTTCTAACAGCTGAGCTGCTATCTGCACTGGGATTAGGCGCTGATAGAACTGCATTGCCAGCCTAAGTAATGTAATTAGACCAACCTAATTTTGTAGTGTAAACCTGTCCAAAGAATTCACACACACACCTTGGGAGCAAAACTTCACCTTCTCCTCTGCTTTACAGAAGCCAAACACTAGCAAAACACTGGGCTTTGTCAGGGCCCAGTGGGGCTTGTCAGAGAGTCAGGTGTGGGCAAACACAATGCTTTAAATAACAGCAGGCACCATGGCTTACTTGGTTAAAGTATGTGTTTTGTAAACAGGAGATCCTGGGTTCAACTCCCAGTGGTGCCTTGAGGAGTGGCTTTTAGGGCACCTGGTATTGGCTACGGTCAGAAGACAAGATTCAGAGCTAGATGGACCTATGGTTTAAACTACACTCACAGGCACTGATAATAGAGTTACTGAAAGTTTGGGTGTTAAGAGCTGATAGGTCAGTGGTCCAGTCCCCTGAATGTGGTTTTACCATTTCCACTTGCTAAACTCCCTCCA
This sequence comes from Gopherus flavomarginatus, assembly GCF_025201925.1. Taxonomy (NCBI): domain Eukaryota; kingdom Metazoa; phylum Chordata; order Testudines; family Testudinidae; genus Gopherus; species Gopherus flavomarginatus. The sequence goes on from NW_026114611.1 coordinate 3,616,022, forward strand.
AACCTCTATAAAATTACAGTGCAGACATATGGGCTTGAGCCCAACCTCTGAGACCGCACAAGGGGTGAGGGTTTCTGAACCAGGCTTCAGCGTGAACACAAATCTCAGCACCACAGTTTTTAGCCTCTGAGCTTTAGCTGCATGAAGCCCAAGTCAGAGGACCCAGGCCAGCCCTGCTGCCATCTTTATCCCAGGAGAGATGGACTCTAAGGGTACGTCTCCATTGCAGTGGAAGCCCAGGTGTGGTACGCTGTGCTCAAAGCAGCACCTGGAAGCCCCATATTCACCACTCTCATATAATGATGACATGGTTTGTACAAAGTCTGCCTGGTGAGGTATCATTTCAAAAGTCTTGATCTGTTTGAACATTAATATCGTGTTGGATTGTGTGTGCTCGCCTTGGTTGGGAAGTTATGAAGTTTTGCTCTGTGTGCGTTACTGAGATATGTTATGAGGTTGGGAAATGCCCCCCACCAGCCTTTCAGGTGCGACAAGGGAGGAGCCAGACTCGCTGCTGGCCCATTGAAGGTATCCACATTCCCAAGGACTATCCCAGGAACCCTGTACAATGCAGGCTTCTCTGAGATAGCACAGAGACAACGGACACTGCTTGACTCACTTTGTAGCAAAGGAACTTCCTAGCAAGTTGGAAGAAACTATGAAAGAGGGGAAGAGACACCATGACTTGGCCTCTTTCCCCCACAACTCAGCAGCTGGAAACACCCTGGAGGACCAAAGACTGAACTGAACTGATTCAGAAATCAGAAGAGAATAATAACAATAATACTTTCAAATCAAAGTCTCCAAACAAACTAGTACTGGTTTTTCAGCAGAAAATTTTCAGTTTGGGGAATTTAGTTTTCTCAGTCAGACCCTTGCCAAGGGAAGCAGGGAGAAAATGTTTGAGTTGCCTCCTTCAGAACAGCTTGGCCTAGACACTAGCTCTGGTTCACTGCTCTTGGCCTTGCTCGGGTTGAGGGTATTTTGATAATTTGGGCAGGTCCAGAGTGTTTGGGGGAGATGATGAGGATGTTACCTTTTGAGATAAAAGCAAGAAATACACCACTAGAGAATTTTTTTTAAGAAAATTGGGATTTAGACATTTTATTTAAAGCAAGGGTTGTTCTGAGTAGGTTTTGTTTGCAAGAAGCAACATTGTTTGATCCGTCATTGTACCAAAGGGGGAAGACGGTTGTCTACAAAGGAAGAGTGAAGACTAAAGGCATCCAATAAGGACGAATTTGAACCCATGCATACAGAGCACAATGGATTAGTAGTCCATCACCTTAACCACTTGGCCACCTCATCCGAGCTGTCAAAAAAGAGACAGGAGGAGAAATCTAAGGCCAGCAGAGATAGGGACAATAAGGAGTTTTTAAATACTAAGCAGAAGCGGGGCTGAATGAGCTCCCCCTCTCACATCTAGTGAGGAGCTGGGGAAAGACTTCAGGAACAGACCACGTTTGCACAGATACACTTACTCTGCCTAGGTATGCAGCATGATGGGACCCGCTTTCCCCAAAATGACAGTTTTGGCTGGTGGTGGGTTACAAATCACTTTAGGATTGAAATGTTATTATCCTTCCTGTATGAGTGAAGGGCAGCAGAACATACCTAGTCGGTCCTGATGGAGGGATGGGTGGGTGAGGAATAGCTTTTATTGGACTTTGTAGAAGTGATTGAGGACATCACCCTAAACCAGTGGGCCCCAAACATTTCACACTGTGCCCTCTTATCCATGGCTGTGGACCCTTGGAAGCCACGGTCAAGAACCGAGGCTGGGAGTGGGGCTGTGGCTTGCTGGGGAGAGGGGTGCAGATGGGTAAGGGGGTCAAGGCCAAGCGGGAAGCCAGAGCCTCAGGCTAAGGGTGGGGTTGGGGAAGAGCTGGGACAGAGTGAGGCTGAATGGTGCTACCTTCATGGGGGCTGGCTCAGGCCCTGCGGTGCCCCCATGAATGTTCCTCTGTGCCCCCTAGGAGTCATGCCCCACATTTCGAGAACCACTGAACACTACACACTAAGCAGGGGCTAGTGATGCCAAAGCCCAGGGAAAGGGAGAACAAGTGCAGGGCCCCCAGCACTGGAACCATGTGAAGGGGCTGCAGAAGAGGGGCAATGGCTGGTGGCATGAGGAGTTAAGGGCAAAGGGGGCACAGGAGGGGGCAGGAGTTTGGGGTGAAAGAGGTGAAAGGCTTGGGAGTGCAGGAGCTAGCAGTAAAGGGGGAGTGGGGATCATTCAGGGGTAATGGGGAAGTGCCAAAGTACAAGTTTTGCCCAGGGCACCATTTTCCCTAAAGCTGGTCTGAGCAAACAATTGGAAATGACCCTTCAGTGAGACCAGAACCATAGTGTAGAAAAGCCCCTTTGTTAAGTGGTTGAGGCTGAGTGCTTAGGGAGATGGGTTTAAAAACAACAGGCATCTCTCTGTGGAGGTTTGATTCTTGCCTGCTAGGCAAGGTTGGTGTGTGGTGTCTGTATGGCTGTATTTTCAGTGTCTGATTACCCATGGTGTCCCAGAGAGCCAAGTCTAGACATATTCAGAGGCTCTTTGCCAGGGTTTCTCAAACTTCCTTTCACTACAACCCCCTTCTGCTGAAAAACACCTTACTACATGGCCCTGGAAAGAGGGACCAAGCCCCTCCACACTGAGCAGAGGCAGAGGAAGCAAAGTCTGAGCCCTGCCCAGTTGGGGGAGGGCGAAAAGCAGAGCTTGAGGGATTCAGCCCTGGGTGGTGGGACTCAGACTTTTGGCTTCAGCCCCAGGCACCAACAAGTCTAATGCCAGCCCTGGCAACCCCATTAAAACAGGGTCACATCTCACATTGGGGTCCTGACATAGTTTGAGAATCACTGCTCTATGCTGAGGGGAGGGGTTTTCCTGTGGGTGTAGTTGATTGACTTCCCCAAGAGGTGGCAGCTATGTCAGTGGGAGAAGCCATATCGGTGAGTGTGCAAGCTGTGGTGTTTACCACATTTAAGAAGTTTAATCAAACCCCATTTTTAAAAACCATCTGTGGTCTGGGAATGGCAAAGGACGTCGATGAAGCAGGGTTTGTCCTTCAAAGTCCTGGAGATCATGATTCCATGCACCTGTCATCATGGGGGTATAGCTCAGTGGTAGAGTGCTTGATTACAGCTCAGGTGGTCCTCAGTTCAAACCCCAGTGTTCTCTTAAAATTTTCTTTCTTTTTTTTAAAAAAGGAAAACATTTTCATTTCCATTCTCCATTATGTTCAGGAGCTCCACTATACGGGGGGGCTTGATATGAATGTAAACATTCAACATTTCGCTATCCAAATGCATAAAAATCTAGCAAACCTGTCCATCAGCTGATATCAGTTTCAACCCTCTAAGGCTACGTCTAGACTACCCGCGCGGGTTAAAATTGATTGCTCAGGGATTGATATATCGCGTCTCATCTAGACGCGATATATTGATCCCCGAGCACGTTTATATCAATTCCGGAACTCCACCAACCCCAACGGAGTTGCGGAATCGACAGGGGGAGCCGTGGACATCGATCCCGCGCGGTGAGGATGGGTGAGTAATCCGATCTTAGATATTCGACTTCAGCTACGTTATTCACGTAGCTGAAGTTGTGTATCTAAGATCGATTTCCCCCCGTAGTGTAGACCAGCCCTAAGTGTCTAGTTTATGTTTTCATCAATTAAACAAAGGTAACATATGAATGTGCATTTGCAGATCCCTCTTCTCCAGGAGCTATGTTGTGCAGAAGAACAAGAACCACATCCAGTTGGGGCTCAGGATTCTGATGAGCAAAGAGCCAACAAATGTTCTGAGGGCTGGAGAAAAATGCCTTCTAGTGAGCTATTGAAAGAGCTCAACCTGTTTAGCTTACCAAAAGAAGATTGAAAGGTGACTTCATTGAAGTGTTGAAGGGCCTTAATGGAGAGAAAAGATTGGGTAAAAGGGCTCCTTAATCTAGCAGAGAAAGGCATAACAAGACCCAATTGCTGGAAGGTGAAAAGAGACAAATTCATATTACAAATAAGACACAAATATGCAACAGTGAGGATGATTCACCACAGGAACAAGCTACCAAGGAAAGTGGTGGATTTGCCATCTCCTGATGTCATTTAATGAAAACTAGATGCCTTTGTGGAATGTCTTTGCCCCAAAAGTAGCTATTGTGTCATACAGGAGGCCTGTGATATGCAGGGGGTCAGATTAGATGCTCTTATGGTCTCTTCTGGCCATAAAGTTGACTAATTTCTGAAAAACTGAGTGTAGCGCTGGGAGCAGCATCTGATGTTTTACTGTCTAGCCGGCTTGCTTCCTAGAACAAACGCTCCTTGAGTGGGGTGATCCACAGGGAGTAGCTCAAACCTCCAAAGTGCCTGGCCAGGGGCAGGACATTAGCACAGCAAGGGAGGGGGAGTGGCAGTGACATCACAAAGGCCTTTTGCAGGACCTCACACTATTGGTCAAAGGTGGTGGGGAGGTGGTGACCTCACAGAAAGATGCAACATCAGCCAGGCAGGACAGGGGCGAAGGGCTAGGGAAACCTCAGAGACCCCTGTGTCTTTGCTTCAGCAAGTCTCCTTCTCCAGGTCTCTCTTTGAGGACTGAGAGAGTATTCGGGTTCACAGACGTGAGCGCCAGGAGGAACCTCTTTTGAGTTTTCTCCTTCCCTTTTAGTGATTTTACTAGAAAACTGCTGTCCCTGATTAAAAGGTAAGAGGCTCCTCGAGGTTTGAAACCTGTTCAGTCTGATCCATCTGTTGACAGTTGAAATCTAAGCATGGAAAATACAAGTTTAAGGACGCAGAATTTTATTCTGCACCTGGGATTTTGTCCCTTAGAATCACTGGGGACATTAGGGTTTGTCCTTTGTGTTTAACCTTTTCCTCCATCCATGCCTTCCTCCTTTTTCTTTGTCTCTTGCTTCTTTTGTCCTTTCACCTGTTCCCCTGCCAACACCAGGAGCGGTGTTTGTGTCTGTGTGTGTGTTGCGGGGGAGTGCTCGGCAGCACACACTGTGGGAGGTCCACCCAGAAATGTGGAGCTGAAATAGTGCTCGGGTAGTGATCCGCACCGGTGACCTGGGCCATCCCTTGGACTCTCTGGTGAAAACCCTCAGCCTCCCGTCCTCAGTCTCTACCCTGACTGGCTGAGCTGGGGGTTATTGACAGGGAGGAGACTCAGGTATTTGTTGTTCTCTTTGAAGACCAAGGAAATAAGTCAGAACCAATTATATGTTTGATGAATTCTGCTGCTTCGGTGCATTAATGGTCTCTGAGCAGTTCATGATTCTCTGTAACATTGCAGTTCTCCTCAAATACTTGCTGAATAATTACTGTGCAGTGTTGGTCTGCAGCTCATTTGAGAACACTTTACTCAAGTTAGTCAATGTTTAAAATTCAAGATCTGATGGTTAGTTTGAAAATCAGGGCTCTTGGGTCCTATTCCCAACTCTGCCACTGGCTGGCTGTGTGATCTGAGACAAGTCAATTCTCCCTTTCTCAGCCTTAGCTTCTCCTCTTTCAAGTAGAGATAATAATGATCCGCTCCTACCTACCTTACAGTATGTGGAGACAGGGCCGGCTCTTGGTTTTTTGCTGCCATAAGCAAAAATAATTTGTCTGCCCCCCCGGCTGCCCAAGCCCTGGGTTCTCCCTGCCCCTGCACCCCCTGCCTCCCCAGCTCTGGACCTCCCCCTACCCCCATCCCACCTCCCACCCCCCCTGCCACCCCAGGCCTGGGCTCTACCACCTGATCCTCACCCCCCTGCCGTCCCAGCCCTGGGCTCTCCTCCCTACACCCGTACCCCCTGCCAAGCCAGCCCTGGTGTCTCGCACACACACACCCCATGCTGCCCCAGCTCTGGGCTCTCCCCTTCACCCCCACCAGTGCTCCCCCACCCACACACCCCCTGCCGCCCCAGCTTTGGGCTCTGCTCCCTCCACCTGCACCTCCTGCCACCCCAGCCCTGGGCTCTGCTCCCCCCATCTGCACCCTCCTTCCGCCCCAACCCTGAGTCTCTGGTAACTTGCTTCCAGGGCGGGTCATTCAGCAGGAATTTTGGATGTGCACAGAACACACATAGGATTGGTTCCCACATGGTTACAGACCTGCAGTAAAGTGGAACAATTTTCAGCTTGTGTGATTGGCGGATATCTGGATGCATATTATAAGACTGTCTCCATAAATGAGGAAAAGTTAAGGTGCCTTATTATTATTTTTTTGTTCCACTCTTTGTTTCTATGGGAATTTGCCAATGCAATATCACGGTCTTCCTTTTAAATAAACAAAAAGGCAATGGCTGTTGAAAATAGCAATTCCAGTCCTAAAATCCTCTGGGAAGCATTTCTTGCTCAATTTTATCCTACTTTTTCTACAGGAAATTACTGTGGATCAGTATATTTGATCTGGGAGAAATGAAGTACCAGCTGCCCAAACTGAGCTTGAGCACTCCTGAATTTTGAGGTGTTCAGATCTGGAAGGCAGGTGCTAGATTCCCTTTCTGAATATTAGCTAAATCTGGAAAGGAAAAGTCAATTTCTGCTTCCATGGCTCAGAAGTGGAATTTCTCCTACGTGCCTCGTACTGTATCTAAAGCTGCCCAGGTCTAGTAGAGCCTCCCCTCCCTTACTCTGCATTTTAAATTCTAGTGGGACCCACATACGTCCCTTGCTAGGCTTCAGATAGAGAGGGGCACTGTCCATTTAGTCCACCAAATTCCTTCTTTGGGGGCTGCAATGTGAGGTCACATCAGTATCTCTAAGCCAGTCTGGGGATGTCTTCTGATGGGGATATCTGGGACAAAGCCTTCTACTTATTGGGCACATTTGTTCCCCAGTCACAGTGCCACCCCGCTCTAGCAGTGAGCACTCCATTCACAGCAAGCTGCAGCATTAGGTTTCAGCTACTATACTCCCTCCTCCTCCCTTCCCTGTTGATAGTAGTCAAGGGAATGCTGGGAAATGTAGTTCTTTCCCTGCTCCAGGGCTGGCTCTATAGGCAGGGAGCTAACCAAGGAACTACAGCTCCCAAGGCCCCCTGTTGGTTCTCAGCTCCCAGGCCTCAGAGTAGCAGCCCTGTTAGTCTGTATCCGCAAAAAACAGCAGTACTTGTGGCACCTTAGAGCCTAACAAATTTATTTCAGCATGAGCTTTCCTGGGCTACAGCTCACTTCTTCGGATGCACAGAATGGAACACACAGACAGGAGATATTTATACATACAGAGAACAAGAAAAGATGGAAGTATGGATACCAACAGGAAGAGTCTTATCAATTGAGATGAGCTATCATCAACAGGAGAAAAACAAAAACCTTTTGAAGTGATAATTAAGATGACCCATAGAAGGTGTGAGGAGAACTTAACATAAGGAAATAGATTCAATTAGTGTAATGACCCAACCGTTCCCAGTCTCTGTTTAAGCCTGAGTTAATTGTATCTAATTTGCATATTAATTCAAGTTCAGCAGTCTCTCTTTGGAGTCTGTTTTTGAAGTTTTTTTGTTGCAAAATTGCCACCTTCAAGTCTATCACTGAGTGGTTAGAGAGGTTGAAGTGTTCTCCCACTGGTTTTTGAATGTTATGATTCCTGATGTCAGATTTGTGTCCATTTATTCTTTTGTGTAGAGACTGTCCAGTTTGGCCAATGTACATGACAGAGGGGCATTGCTGGCACATGATGGCATATATCACGTTGGTAGATGTGCAGGTGAACGAGCCCCTGATGGCGTGGCTGATGTGATTAGATCCTATGATGGTGTCACTTGAATAGATATGTGAACAGAGCTGGCACTGGGCTTTGTTGCAAGGTTAGGTTCCTGGGTTAGTGTGTATGTTGTATGGTGTGCGGTTGCTGGTGAGTATTTGCTTCGGGTTGGGAGGCTGTCTATAAGCGAGGACTGGCCTGTCTCCCAAGATCTGTAAGACTGAGGGATCATCTTTCAGGATAGGTTGTAGATCTTTGATGATGCGCTGGAGAGGTTTTAGTTGGGGGCTGTAGGTGATGGCTAGTGGCGTTCTGTTATTTTCTTTGTTGGGCCTGTCCTGTAATAGGTGGCTTCTGGGTACTCTTCTGGCTCTTTCAATCTGTTTTTTCACTTCAGCAGGTGGGTATTGTAGTTTTAAGAATGCTTGATAGAGATCTTGTAGGTGTTTCTCTCTGTCTGAGGGATTGGAGCAAATGCGGTTGTATCTTAGAGCTTGGCTGTAGACAATGGATCGTGTGGTGTGGTCTGGATGAAAGCTGGAGGCATGTAGGTAAGTATAGTGGTCAGTGGGTTTCCGGTATAGGGTGGTGTTTATGTGACCATTGCTTATTAGCACAGTAGTGTCTAGGAAATGGACCGCTTGTGTGGATTGGTCTAGGCTGAGGTTGATGATGGGATGGAAATTGTTAAAATCACGGTGCAATTCCTCGAGGGCTTCTTTTCCATGAGTCCAGATAATGAAGATGTCATCAGTGTAGCACAAGTAGAGCAGGGGCATTAGGGAACGAGAGCTAAAGAAGCGTTGTTCTAAGTCAGCCATAAAGATGTTTGCATACTGTGAGGCCATGCGGGTACCCATAGCAGTGCTGCTGACTTGAAGGTATATATTGTCCCCAAATGTGAAATAGTTGTGGGTGAGGACAAAGTCACAAAGTTCAGCCACTAGGTTAGCCGTGATATTATCGGGGATACTGTTCCTGACAGCTTGTAATCCATCTTTGTGTGGAATGTTGGTGTAGAGGGCTTCTACCTCCATAGTGGCCAGGATGGTGTTTTCTGGAAGATCACCTGATGGATTGTAGTTTCCTCAGGAAGTCAATGGTGTCTTGAAGATAGCTGGGAATGCTGGTAGCATAGAGCCTGAGGAGATAGTCCACATAGCCAGACAATCCTGCTGTTAAGGTGCCAAGGCTTGAGATGATGGGGGCATCCAGGATTTCCAGGTTTATGGATCTTGGGTAGCAAATAGAATACACCTGGTCGGAGTTCTAGCCATGAGTCTGTACAGATCTGTTCCTGTGCTTTTTCAGGGAGTTTTTTGAGCAGATGGTGTCGTTTCTTTTGGTAACTCATCAGTGGGATCAGAGGGTAATGGCCTGTAGAATGTGGAGTTAGAGAGCTGCCTAGCAGCCTCTTGTTCATATTCCGATCTATTCCTGGTGACGACAGCACCTCCTTTGTCAGCCTTTTTGATTATGATGTCGGAGTTGTTCTTGAGGCTGTTGATGGCATTGTGTTCAGTACGGCTTAGGTTATGGAGCAAGTGATGCTGCTTTTCCACAATATCAGCCTGTGCACATTGATGGAAGCAATCTATGTAGAAGTCCAGTCCTGTTGTTCGACCCTCAGGAGGAGTCCATGCAGAATCCTCTTTATTATAACGTTGGTAGGAAGGATTCTGTGGGTTAGGATGTTGTCAGAGGTGATGTTGGAAGTATTCTTTGAGTCGGAGACGACGAAAGTAGGATTCTAGGTCACCGCTCCCAGGCTGGATCCCTCTTAGCTGCTGCCTCTGCAAATGGGCTGCCCCAAGTACCTGCTTGCTTTGCTGGTGCCTAGAGCCACCCCTGGGACCGACACATGTTTGTTTTCATCCTCTGAGTCAGGAAACCCACAAAAGCCTCTTCTTTTGTATTGGGGCAGGCAAAAATAAGGTGACACTAAATTATTCTGATTGCTAAAAGCAGGTTTAGGGAGTTGTGTATTTTTGGAAAAAAAAATAAAAAAAAATAATATCCTTCTAACTAGCAGCATGAGATAAAAAAAGAACACAGACAAACCTTGTCAGTAAGGGCTAATGTCCTAAATGGAAAATCAGCAGCGGTTTTGTAGCTAGGGGAGCGTACAGTCTGAATGTGTAGACCTGACCCCAGCCCCCACCCCCACATAGCAGTAGGGCTTGGCACTCTCTCTGTGCATTGGTGTGGTGGCTGAGTGGTTAACCAAGCAGTGACAATTCAATGAGGTTCCCTGGAGTTGGTTTCACTCCTCAGGAGATTCTGCACAATAAAAATTCTGTGCACAATAGTTTAAAATTCTGCAAATTTTATTTGCCAATAAATAAATGTGGAGGCTCCAGCATGGCAGTGAGGAGCACAGGCTCCTGGATGCCCAGAGGTGGGATATCACCCTGCTGCCCCCTCTCCCTTCCAGAGAAACAGACTCTGTGGTGAGGCTGCACCTCTCTGCTGCCTACTCCCGGAGCTCCCAAAAGACTCCCCAGAACTGCTCACGAGGGGTGCATGACCACTCTTGTGGCTTCCCTTTGCTTCCCCATCAGAAAGCCTGAGCAGCTGGCCCCCGGGTGATTTGAAAGGGCCCGGGGGTTCCTGCCACCACTACCGGCAGCACAGTGGGGCTAAAGCAGATTCCTGCTCATCCTCGCTTCACACAGCGCACCACTCCCAGAAGCATCTGGCACGTCCCTGCGGCCCCTGTGGGGTGTGTCTCTTGCACGCTGCCCCCACCTCAGTTGCCAACTCTGCCATTGGAACTGCGGCAATGGGAGCGGCAGGGGTGGTACTTGCGGGCAGTGGTGCCAGGGGACTCTCCCAGACTCCTCCATGTAGGAGTTGTGCCAGATGGGGGTGTGGGTCACTTTCAGGAGCTGCCTGAGATAGGTGCCACATCCCAACCCCCTGCTCCAGCCCAGAACCTGCACCTCATGCACCGAAAATCCCTCCCAGAGCCTGCCACTGCCCCCCTTGCACTCCAACCCCCTGCCTCAGCCCAGATTCCGCACACCACCCACACCCAAACTCCATCCCGGAGCCTGCCACCGCCCCCCCTGCTTGGCAGCTTTGTTCCAGTGGCTGAGGAAACACAACAACATTAAAGAAACCAACAGTACCAAGTCCTGCAGCATCACCTGTGTGGTTTCCACAAGAGCATCCATGCTGAGGAGCCAGTCAGCATGTGACTGTATGACCGGATCAAACGACAGCTGGCCGAATTCCAGGAGATGAGGCTGCAGCTGGCCGATATGAGCGGGAGCACTGAGTGAAGGGAGAGGCAGCTCCCCTAACATTTTTGTGGCCTGCAGGGAATGGAGACAGAGCAGGGGGATGCGGGGACTCAGGGCAGGACCTGCGGATCAGATTGTGCAGGACCACAGTCGCTGGAGGAGGAGAGAGAGTCCCGCAAGAGGAAGCTGCTAGTGGGAAGCTGTAAGTGCAGGGTGAAAACCAGCCAGCTGAGAGTCACTGGGGTCTAGAAAATGAAATGGCAGCAGGTCCCATGGTGTAACGGGCAGCACTCAGGACTTTGGATCCTGGGTTTAAATTTCAGTGGGACATCGTGGAGCAATGCTGGTTTTCTGCAAAGCCATGGAACTCAATGTGTTGGCTCCCCTCTCTCAGGATGAACTAGAGGGAGTTTTTTTCCTCCTGCTGGGTGACTGATGCCCACTGGAGACAGGTCTTTGGTCCGGCCGGTTCAGTGGGCTGGCTGCTATAGGTTGGGGTCCTTGAACTTAACACTCTGGCTGGAGAGCCCTGTCGGTTGACCATATGGTTGTTTCTCGCTGCTTCACCTGATGTCCACAACTTTGGTCCCTGCAGCTGCCACACTCTTCCTCTTGCCCACATGGCATTCAAAGGAAGGAGTGCCAGGGCCAGGCTTCATAGTCAGGGCTAGGCAGGAAGGAGGAAGAGTCCCAGGCTGGAGCCAAATATCTTTCCTGCTCTGGGCACCTCTGACAGCTCCAAGGGAAGGTTCATAAGCCACAGAGCAACCGAGGGCAGGGCAAGAGGAGGAGATACCATGCCTATGTGTGGCCAGCAGACAGCCACAAAGACACCCGGCCAGCCTGCTCCATGCCATGCCAAACCCCCACTGAAGGCCACCCACAGACCAGCATTCGTTCTGCGGCCAGCATCACAAGGTGGTTGGAAAGCAGGTGGGGCCTCTGACCGTTCCTACTCAAAGGGCTCCTTTTGGCAGTGGGGCAGGGAGATATTTCCCCCAATGAGGCTCTTTTCCAGCTGCTGAGAAGCACAGAAGTACCCAGTGTTTGCTCTTGCGGTGAAAGGGGTTAATACGTTTAGGCGGCCTGGCTAGCTCAGCTGGCAGCACCTCTGGCTCTTACTCTGAAGGCTGAAGTTACAATTGCCTGTCTGGGTGTTTGGGGCTCCTCTTCAACAATACAAAACACAATCTGCCTAAGCCCTCACCCAGTAACCTGGCTAAACTAGCCCTGGCCACTGGGTGCCTCTAAGAGACGATATTTTCCCCACTCACAACCACTGAGTGTAGAAAAGAAACTTTAAGAAAAAGGAGGAAACTCACCTTGTAATAACACCACAATCAGGATTCATAACACAACACTATGAGCAAAACACTCACCCACAGTGCGCTGGGCAGTGGCCTTTGCCTCGGGCTCTTAAATCCAGACACCAAAAGCTCTGTGGATGTGCCCCTCCCTTCACTGCACCTCACCCACAGCTGCTGTCCTGGGTCAGTGAAACCCACAGTTCACCTCTCACGTCCCGGGGGGAAAGCCCCTTTCTTCCTCCACCCTCCGCTGTCTGGCCACATTGTCGGTCACTTGCCCTTCCCCTCTGTCACCGTTCTGCTGGCCCCTCTCTGCTCTGGGACATCTTGTGGTCCCACCAGGAGTGGAACAGGCTCCCTAAAAGTAGTGACCACCAGTGCCCAAACAATAGCCCCATCCTGTCCACTCGAGGCCACGCCCCTGCACCGAGCCCTTCTCCCCAAGGCCCTGCTCCCATGCTGCCTCTTCCCCCCAAGACCCTACCTCCCGCTTACTGCTATCCGCCCCCTTCCGCCTCACTCCCCCTTACGGTCATTACAAAGTGGCAAGGCAGAGCCCTCCCATTTTTAAAAGGCCTGGGGTGTTGTTCCCCCCTGTTCAGGCACCCCTAGGTCCCTGCACTTCACACAGCTCTCCCTGATTTCAGCTGTTAGTGAGGGAGCCTCACTGCTAGCGCAGACTGGGCAGTTTGTTGGATGAGAGACACTGTCCCAAAACAGGACTAATGCTCAGACCTGGTGATCAGTGATTTCAGATCTGTTGGTCTGCAGCAAGACTCTACAGTGAGTCTTAACCAGCTCTGTTATTACACAGGGACGAACAAAAGGGTCAAATGGTGCCTGGAAGCCTTAAGAAGAATCCACCTCACCAAGTACAACACTTGTCGCTACCTGCTCTCACCTCCACTGAGAATGTTTTGGGGTCACTCCTCGCCCTTATCAACCTAGGGAGAATCGCAATTAACAGGTGCTCCAGTGGCACAATTGGTTAGCGCACAGTACTTATAGGGCAGTGCTGAGAGGAGCTATGCTGAGGTTGTGAGTTCAAACCTCACCTGGAGCACTGGTTTTCATTAACCAAATGGCACTGCCCCCTCATTTGGCCCTGTGGAATGTACAATTCCAGCCCAGGGGACACTGAGGCAGGGGAGAAGTTAAAAAATGCCCCCTTCACTTATTAGCTCCTCTCCAGAGGGCAGGTCAGAATCTACAATCCTTTCTCCCCCACCAGCCCCTGTGCCAGGATCCCTCCAGCAGAGCCTGGAGTCCTGCCCATGGCATCTGTACTATTGACAAACACTAAGTGACAGGGACAAAACACTCAAATCCCGCCTGGTGCAGGGAGCCAGGTTTGCGCTTCAAATTCTGTCGTTCATACATTTCCAGGCCAGGGAATATCCCACAACAGCATTTAATGGGAAGCTGCCTGCAGAACAGTTACACTGCACAGAGCTGCTATGGAGGAATGGGTGGGAATTGGTAACATTTTGAGGATTGTTTGGAAATGAGCCTTTTTTTTTGGTGAGGTTAATAACTATCTCCTCAACTGTATTTACTCAACTTAAAAATGGGTGTCACTTGATTTTTGCATCTCCCTGTGAAAATACAACTGGCACGTGTGGCTTTCTACAGGGGGTCATGATGTTAAAGTTGGGGAATTCAGTCTCTGTACTTCTGGGGGAGTGTTGCTTTTTTTAAACTGCCTCACAGCCAGGCACACTGGGCTGTTAGCTGCACCCACTGTCCTTGCCAGTGGCCCTTGCTGAACCCTGGGCGGCTGCACTGCCGTGCTGGGGTTACTCTGCAGGGGGAGAAGCTGCTGGGGAGCAATGTAGAGCAGGTGCAGGAAGGAGACTGGGGTCACTATTCACATTCTGAACTGCAAATTTTCCAAATTTGGGAATAGATTCATAGATTCATCCTCCAGCAAGTGACCCCGTGCCCCACTGCTACAGAGGAAGGCGAATGTCTGAGAACAATTCTAAGGGGAAGGTGAATGCAGAGCTATGACACTGGAGATGCCCAGACCTCCAATGGGGGCAGCATGGCAATTAATAATGGGAAGATCATTTGCAAAATTAGTCGTCACTGACAAGATTTGTCTCTGTTCCTATTTCACGCTGTAGGTGTTAGAGGAATCAGTACAGAGTTTTACTATATTAATTAAACACTTAATTTTATGTAACCAAGCCAAAAACTTAGTGTCACTTATTTTTTCTCTGTCCTAGCAAGAATGAATTGAATTTTGTGACTTTCTGGAAAGTGCAGCAAGATTAAATGTGGGGAATTCAGTCTCTGTGTTGTGAATCTGATGTTTTCCTCTCACAGGTCAGTGCCTGCCTTGAAATACCAAGAGGAATCTAAGGCTGGTGTACACTGGGCACTTAACTGGCAGAGCGACGTCTCTCAGGGTGTGATCTCCCCTGCAACCCATAGAGTTAAGGTGACCTAAGCCCTGGTTAGATAGTGCTAAGAAAAGAAAGAACTGTTCTGTCAAGTAGCTATTACAGGGATGGAAAACTCCCTCCAGTCACTGTCTGCTCCAGAGAGCTATAGCAGTGCCACCGCAGTGTTTAAGTGTAGATAGAGTGAAACTAGATCTGGCGCCAGTTCACACTGTGGATGCTCAGGCACTAAGGGTGCAATAATAACAACAACACTGCAGTTGTCCAGGATTTGAACCTGTGCCAGGAAACCACAATGGATTTGTGGTCTATCCACCATAACCACTTGGCCACAACTACTTAACATACATTTGTTTCACTACATGATGATTCTGTTCTCACTGAATTGTCATTCCCATTGTTTGCTCAGACCAGCTTCCCCAGCACACTCATGGCTGCGCATCAGTGTAAGTGTGTCCTTGGCTGAACAGCGAGAATTCCTGCCCATTTCCCTTCCAGCTGGAGCAGGATGAGAGTGTGTTTGTAGTGAACGACATTGCTGTAGAATGTTCTTCATTCCTCACTCTGACAATTCAGACAGTCTCTTTCCTAGTCAAATCTCCAGCACATCAGTTCCAATAGCAGGGGGCAGGATTTCTCTGGGGCACTGAAATATTTCCAGGGGCTGGTGCATGAACTCAGCCTTGCATTCCACCCTCGATGTTTCATGGATGAACAACAGCAGCAGAAAGAAAGAGCCGAGCCAATATCTCCCTGGCAGGGATGCAGGTGCCATGTCCCCTCTGTCTGCCCATCGCCATCGCAGGAGAGAAGGGTTCACTGGAATCGAATACCCTGGCTCAGACCAGAGACATAGGGAGGTTTTGCTGTTCATGGATTTGTGCAAAGGAAATTGTGTCTCTGTGTGAAATTGAGGTGGGAAATGAAATGTCCACATGGTGGCCCAATGCTCTAGGGAATGTGGGTGCAGGATTTGGGCTGAGAAATGATTTAACGGGGTTTGTTTCAATTATTTGCCCTGATTAAAAACCATGGCTAAAAGGCAGCTACTGTTGTTAGTACTTGTACCTGTGTAGGGACACCCCAGAGGGTGTTAAGTCCATTGCCTTCACCAAGAGCAGTTGATTTTTTATCAAGGTACAAATTTCTTGTGAAGGCCTAGAACACAGAGAAAACAGTACACTGATGATAAGAAGAAGTACATAAAAAGATTTTGCAGCCACCATGGGCATAACTATGATGTGTCATGTTTCACTTTTTATATCTGGCGCCACTTCCTTTCCCTTTAGCCTTGAAGTTGACCAAGGGCAAAGCTGAACATCTCTTCAGATACCAGGGAGTGTTTATGTCCATCCCTGCGAGCTACACAAGGTTTTGATGTTTGCTGCATTCAGTCCTCTGGCTCTGCCGGGATAAGGAACAATTCAGGCTGTCACTGAACAGAAGGAGGAAGATCATTTTTTGACAGGGAGAGGGACGCCTCCTCTTAAAGGTGTTTGTCTGGCTGGCAGTCCTGATTCTCAGGTCTTGCCCATGGGGCTTCTGCAGTTTTGGGACCAGTTCACTCTCTTGGCCCCAACTGCTGCCCCCAGGCGCTCCCCTCCAGGGGCCCTGGCAGTGCAGTATCTGCCTGTTCGCTCCAGTGGCTGCTGGCCCCTCCCCATAGGCAAGGCAGGGGCAGAGCTGTGCCTCTACGCTCTGCCCCCACTCCAAGCCCCTGCAGCCAATGGGACGCTGTGGGGGTGATTCTTGGGGGCAGCAGCATGCGGAGGCCCCCCAGCCTGCCCTACCTTGGACCCCCAGGTAAGCGCTGTGCCACTGACTCCCTCCCAGAGCCTGCCCCCCCCCTCCACACACCCCCTCCCACTCGCTCCAATCTCCCTCCCAGAGCCTGCAGCCCCCATCCCTCCTCCTATTCCCCCTACCCCTGTCCCAGCCCAGAGCCTGCACCCAGCACCCAAACTCAATCCCAGAGCCTGCACCCTAGAACCCCTCCCCCACCCAAACTCCCTCCCAGAGACCAAGCATCTCACCCCTTCTGCACCCAAACTCCCCCCAGAGCCTGCACCCCTCCTGCACCCCAATCCCCAGCCCCAACCCAGGGTCTGAATCCTAGACCTCCTCCCCCGACCCAAACTCCCTCCCAGAGCCTTAGGCAGATGAGAGGCAGAGTTTTGGGGGGCGGGTTCTGATTGGTATGAGTGACATTATTGGCCCACTGGGAGGATTGGAGGACTGGCACTGGCCCTAAGGTAAATTGAGGTTGAGACCCTGCTTTAAGGGATTGGAGCAATGCTGGAGAGACTGACGGGCATGGAGCTGGGGAGCTGTGTGTGCTCCAAGGAGAGTTGTTGTTGTGCTCTGGTGACACAGAGCGGGGGTGGGGAGTTTGTAAGCTGTGGTGTTTGTATAGAGAGAAAGTTTAGTAACCCCTAGGTTAAAAACTGTTCCTGCTCTGAGGCTTATACATGACACTCTTTTGTTGCGAGTATAGATCAGTGGGTGAATGTTTCCCTGCAGGATAATAGGTTCCTAGTTCCAATCCAAGTGATTCCCTTGAAAAACTTTTTCGAATGAAAATGGATTTCCAGACCCATCTCCAGTATGTTCAGGAGTTCGCTGAATGTGGGGGGCGGGACTTGAAATGAATTTAAACACTCAGCATTTTCCTATGCAAATGAATGAAGACCTAGCAGAGCTGTCCAGCAGCTGAAATCAGTTCCAGACCTCGGCGTCTCTAAGACGGACACTCTGTATCTGAGGCATGTGGGACACCTCTGTGGTGATGACAGGTGAAAAAATGCTGGATTCAATGAAAGATGAGACCATAGGAGGGGAAGGTGAACGGCCGCACCACACAGGGTCATAACACTGAGACATGGGGCTTCGCTGTCACTGCTCTTGTGTTTTCCATCATTTATATCCTAAGGAACACACCCTCCCCCTCCCCCACACACTGTCACACACAACCTTCTCCCCTTGAGCCCAATCCAACCCTCCCCCTCTCCCACACACACTCCATGGGACACAGCCTCTCGGTGACTCACCCAGATGGGGGCTTGTCTCTGCATCTCCCCAACAGGGGAGCAGAGAGCCGAAAGGGCTGCAGGAGACCAATGGAGCTAGGCAGGACTAGAAAAGACTTCCCCTCCCTTTCCTTTTCTCCTCTTGAGTTCTGTTAATCTCACCCATGGGACGTTCCAGCACTGGGTGGGTTCAAAGCACCAACTTTCCCCTCAGCAACAGAAGGTGGGAACCAGCTCTATCACACAGAAGGAGGCTCCCCACCTTTGCTGCTGCCATTCAGCAGCCATTAATATGGATTTTAGTTAATGCAACCCCCCTCAACTCCTAATCCATTCATGAATCAAGGATGCAAGCCTTTCAGAGGGGCAATGGGTTAGTGTACAGGACTTATAGTAGCAATGCTGAGGGCAGCAATGCTTAGGTTGTGAGTTCAAACCTCACCTGAAGCACTAGCTTTCTTTAAGCAAATGGGTTCTGCCAATCAGTTTGCCCTGCAGAAAATACAATTGCAGCTTAGAAGACTCTGAGGTCCCCTTGCTTTACAGAGAGCAGGGCAGATTCCACAGATCTACCAGGCTCTGCTCTCCACCTGCCTCAGGGAGGGGTCAGGCAGAGCCCAGAGCGCTGCCCCTGACTCCCACTCAGTCTTTGCTCCCCAAACCAGCTGTGTGTTCACTCTCTTCGCTGTGAGACTCAAACCCTGCCTGACTTTCTGTATGTTGATGTGGTTTTCGTCTGTCATGTTGATGTGCATGTGGGTCCTGTGTGATTTTGGTGGATGCCTGGCATAGTTTTGGGTGCGTGTGTGTATGATTTTTGCATACAGATTGTTTTTTTGCTTAGTATTCTTTTGGTATGTGGGTTTTGTGCTTTCTTGTTGTGGGATTTTGCTGTGTTTTTTGGTGTGGATTTGTTCTTTCTATATTTTGTGTGGCTTTCCCTTTTGTGTATATGCCTCTGTGTGCTGTGTGGGTTTGGTTTTTGTTTATGTCTGTGTGGGCCTGTGCAGTCTGTGATTTTCTCTTTCTCTCTGTGTGTTTGTCTCTCTGTTTGTATCTTCATGTGTAAATTCACTGGAATTTTTCAGAATCTCCACAGCTTTGCCAATTTTCACCGGGAATTTTTCTCCATTAACAAATTCTCACGTGTTCCCTACCAGTTTGTGACCATTGCCCCAAGGGCACATCAGTCTCAGGGGCCTGATTTCCCATTGACCCTTCCCCCTTTTATTGGGACTGGGAACTAGCCAACCAAAAACCCCACTAAATTTTAGTAAAGGGCCAACAGTCCCTTACACGAGCCAGCCCCATGAGGGTCACCGATGGCCAGAGAAGGCAGCACATGCTGGTCCCATGGTGTAATAGGCAGCACTCAGCACTCTGAATCCTGAAGTCTGAGTTCATATGTCAGTGGGACCTTGTGTTGGATTGTGGTGAAGCCCTGGAGCTCAAAGTGCTCAATTTTCCTGTCTCCAGTTGTTTAAGAGTGAATCTTTTCCCTCCTGCTGGGTGACTCACACAAACTAGAGCCAGGTCTTTGGTTGAGATGGCTGCAATGGATTGGGGTGCAGAGGTGGCTATGGCTGCCTGTAGTCTTGTGGTTTGACCTGGTTGGGATTCTTGCTGCTTCACCTAATTCCCACAAGTTTGGCCCTTGTGCTTTCTGCCACACCTTTCCTCTGACCCACATGGCGCTTGACAAAAGGAGTGCCAGGGCTGGGATTAATAGTCAGGGCTTGGCAGGAGGGAGGTGAAGCCCAGCCTGAACCCCCTCACACCTTCCCTCCTCCGCACACCTAGAGCAAAGGCGGCTGGTGCTGACAACTCAAAGGGAAGGTTTATAAGCCACAGAGCAACTGAAGGCAGGGCAAGAGGAGGGGAGAACCATGCCTATGCATGGCCAGCAGATAGCCACAAAGACCCCCAGCGAGGCTGCTCCCTGCCATGCCAAACACCCACTGAAAGTGACCCACAGACCAGCATGCGAGGCAGCTGCTGATGCTCTGTGGCCAACAGCAGAAGAAGGTAGGAAAGCAGGGCCAGCCCCCTGGTGTGGCCTCTGTCTGTTCCCACTCACAGTGCTCACTTTTGCAGTGGGGCAGAAGATTTTACCCCAAGAGGCTTTTCCCCAGCTGGCGAGAAGCAGAGAAACACCCAGGCTCCTAAGGTGCTATTTACCAACCCCCTCAAGCACAGGGACAGGTGTACACTTGGAAGAGGGAAACTGCTCTACACGCCAGCCCGGGCAGCCGCCCATTATCTTTGGCAAGTCAGGAATGGCAAGGGCTTGACTGGAAGCACCTGTGGCTCATGCCCCAGCCTCTGTGACACCCAACCCCCAACTCCTTCCCAGGACCCTAGCTGAAGCCAGAGCATTGGTCTGAGCGGCCAAGAAGAGGTTCCAGCCCTGAAGGGAGCAGGACTTTCAGCACGAAGGTAAAACTGCAGCAACACAACCTTGAAGAGACTTAAACTCTCAGTCTCCTGATTTCAAGTCAGACATCTTATCCATTAGGTCAGGGAAGAAAATCCCCTCCAAACACTTCTTTAGAAAAGGCAGACACTGTGTTTCTCAGGTCTTCTACTGAGTGGGGCCGAGACTCTCTGGGCACAAGAAGTAGAGTTCCCAGCAACATGTGAGAATTAATTCTATGGAGCCAGGTGCAGGACTTTAGCAGGGAGGCTCAGGCATGGGGGATTGGGGTGCAGTGGACGGGCTTTCTGTCTAGGTGAGGAGATTTAGTGACCCTCAGATGCAGGAGAGAGTAAGAGAAGGAGGATTTGGCAGTGGCCGTGGAGAAGAAGAGGAGGGGTGGAGGCTCTTAGCAAGCCTGGCTAGCTCAGTCAGTAGAGCATCAGGCTCTTAATGGGAGGAGCCAGGGTTTGAGCTGCTGTCCAGGGACTCAGCTTTCAAGTTGCCTTGTGTGCCAGGAGCCAAATGATTCCTGGTGGTGCCCAGAGCCATGTGTGGGACAGAGAGGCTGAGACTTGTGGCACCTGCTCTGCGGCAGGGATCCTGGCAGCTCAGACTCAGGGAAGACTTCTGCGCTCAGAGGTGCTGACTTTGAGAGTTCCTGGGCGGTGCTCAATGCCTGCTCCACCTCAGGCCCTGCCCCCAAACCATCAAATCTCTTCCTACCCGACCCTGCCCCACTTCTTTCTCTCCTCACTCCTCCAGCACACCCCATCAATGGCCAGCAGGAGGCACTGAAGGAGAAGAGGAGGAGCTTATCAGCCAGGCCTGCTAGCAGGTGGGAGGTGCAGGGGCAGAGATGGCTGCTGGTTTCCTTTTTTTTTTTTCTCTCTGTTGCTTCTGCAGCCCCCATGGAGTCGCTGACTTGGCTCCTTTCACACGCTAGAGAGAGGAGCAGAACCAGGGCTATGGCTGATCTCTGGGGCACTAGGTGAGTGCCAGAGGCTTTAGGTGCTGAGAAGTGGTGTCCCAGGCATCTCTATGAAAGGAGCAGAACAGGATTTACTTGGGGTGGGGAGAGAATTGAGAGTGTCTCAGGGGGTTGTAGAGAGGTATTGCCCGGGTTAGAGAGTAGCTAAAACACAGGCCTCGCTGTGAACAGGATTTGAACCTGCGCAGGGGAACCCTATTGGATTTCAACTCCAACGCCTTAACCACTCGGCCATCACAGCTGTGAGAGCAAAATTGCCCCACTGCCAGAGAAACTGGTAAAGAATCACAATGCCCAGGCATGAAGTCATCTGAACTACAGAATTCCCACAGCAAACCTGGCTCCCAAAGCACAGGGGGGATTTTGGGTTTGTTCTCTTTGCTTAGCCACGTGCAGTCGCACAGAGAGTGCGTTTAAAAGTCTCCCCTCCCACAGAGCGGGAATGAGAAATGATTCTCAACTTGAAGCTTGATGTGAATGAGGATGTCTGGGCCACAGGGCCAGGGACTGATCTTTGCTATAGAAACCAGTGACACACGGAACCAGGCTAAGGAAAATGTTTCCTGGAGTCAGTAACCGGAATAGCAGCAGTATTGTGCAGAGAAATGTCTCACAAGAGGAGTCAGCGCATTGGTGGTTCGGTAGCAGAAGTCACAGATACAGCGGGGGAGGTCTGTGGATCCGGAGTGAGGGGCACTGGCAGAGCAGTGAGAGGGGAGCCCAGGGCTGGGATAACAGGGGCTGTGGGTCAGGACAAGCAGTTCTGCGCAGAGTGTTCAGAGGTGCCCTGTATCTGCCCTTTCTCTGCACCGTCCCTGCTCCCAGAATGCACCAGGCCCTGGACTGAACTCTTCCCCTGCAGGCTGAGCTGGTTTCGTTTGCTGTGATCCTGTTGGATGGGCAGGGGGGGAAGTGACAGTCCCAGCCCAGAGCCAACGCCTCCCTGTCACCCAGCACCCTTGGCCCCAGAGCCACCCAGCCTAGTAGAGAACTCAGCAGGGCAGGGCAGCCAGGAGTTGTGCCCTGCCAGGCGCTCAGGGGCATCTACCCTGCAGCTGGGGGATCTCCCCAGCGTGGTCCATGGGAGCTCACGCACTAATGGAGCAGTGGCAGCAGCTGTGTGGTGGGTTGGGCTGGTGACCCGGGTCCATCTCCTGGGGTCGGCTGGGTTCATGCTCAGACGACTGGCCCCAGTTACCGGCCGAACCCCCCAGCCACGCTGCTGCTGTTAGCGCACTAGCCTGGGGTGGAAGCTGCTGGCTGGCTGGACCCTGAGGGTGGATCAGGCACTAGGGGAAACCCTCCGGCCTGGAGATTCGTTGTCGAGATTCCTGGGAGATGCCCATCCCCATGGCTTGTGTGGCTGCCCCCCGGGGCCCAGCAATGGCTTTGGAGGGTGACTCGCATCTCCTGCGGGGAGGTGATCCAGGCAGTGGGCAGCCGGGGGGTCTGACTTACTGATAAAATTGGTCTCTTCATTCCCTGGTGCTCGGCGGCCTGGGTCAATACCGACACCTCCCAGGAACAGGTTGGGGTTGAGTGGGGTTAGAATTTCCCTCCAAAGCGATTTTAGGGTCTGATCCTGCAAGTCCCCCATGTACTCAGTACAGGATGGGTCCAGGCACCTCACTCAATCCAGTGCTGGCGTGTACAGCAGAGAATTGGAAGCGGCAAATCGGTGGGTCATATAAAGAGACTAGAAATACAAGAAGTTATTTTTGAAAGGAGAAAAGAAAAAGATGACATTCCCGAGCTGTTTAATAGGGCGAACTGCCCCTTGCAGGCTGCGAAGGGAAATCTCAGGGGTTGTGTTCACCTGTTCCCAGGGCTGTGTCCTCAAGACAGATTTGTGGGAGAAAGGAAATCACCACCGAGAGAGGAGTTGGGCTCAGTGTGGATTTTTGTGCTTTGGCAGGAAATTCAGGATCTGGGACTGGAGCCTTAAAGAGGGAGCGGGTGAAGGCTCCCCTCTGCTTTCAGGCTGAAGGAATCCTGGGTTTGGTCAGTCCATCCGGGGGGTCACATCGCTCCCAGGCAAAGAGAGGAGGAGAACTCCCCCCACAATGACACATGCAGATCCTGGAGAAGAAGAAAGAGACAAGAGACCAGCAGCAGGTGAAGGGGACTGAGGAGGGGATTCCCTTGTGCATGTTACGGAGCACTTGGGCAGCTGCGGCCATTCAAACACACTGAGCTTTACTAACGAGCAAGGCCAGACTGCTGTGACTCGGAGAAGGGTTTAGGTGCCATAATGAACAAACAACTCAGCATGAAATGCCCGTGCGATGCTGTCATTGTCCTTGGATGTACAGATAGGAGAACAGTGACTAGATATAAGGCACTAGTGTTATCTCTGTGTACAACATTGGTCAGACCAACACTGGACTCTTGCACACTGTCATCTTGGCCACATTTTAAGATGAAGAATGAAAAATTGGATGGGGGGCAGAGAAGAGAAAAAAAAGTGCTGAAAAGTTGCCTTCCAGTGCAAGACAAGAGCTCAGTCTGCTCAGTTTATCACAGAGAAGACCAAGAGGTCACTTGATGACAGTGTGTAAATCCCCTCCCAAAGAGAAAATTCTGGGTACTGACGGGTTCTTTAACCCAGCAGCAAAAGGCAGAACAAGAACCAGTGGCTGGAAGTTAATGGCAGAGAAACTAAAATGAGAAATAAGGGATACATTTGCAATCGGGTGATTAAACATTGGAACAAAGTACTCAGGGCAATGATGGATTCTCCACCCCACATGGGGGTGGCAAGAGGGGACGGGGGGGCTGAAGAAAGTGCTCTCGTGTGAGATAGAAAACCATTTCTCTCTGGTGCTTGGCTGGTGGCCTTGCTCTCATGCTCAGGGTCTCCCTGATCTCCGTTGCTGGGGTCAGGAAGAAATTTCCCCCAGCTCACACTGGCAGGAATGTTGGAGTTTTTGTCATCCTCTGTGGCATGGGGCACAAGTCACTTGCCCAGATCAGCTGGGTACATCTCACCAAATCAATTCCAGTGCAGGGGCCTCCAGTATTGGTACCCCTCTGCCTCTCCTATGCTCCGTCTGTCGCACACAACGGGATATTCTCCTAAGGGCTGGAATATTTTGGTTTAATCCCAGTGGTTGGGCTCTGTGCAGGGGTGACTTTGTGGCCTGTCACATGCATGGGGGTTAGACAGGATTATTTAGTTGTCTTGACTGGCCTTAAAATCTAGACATGGATGTTCTGGCTACAATGTTGCAGTGTGTGACCCATGGTCTCTCCAGCTCCCAGGGGCCTCGTTCCAATCGAATTCCAAGCCAGGATTCAGAGACTGGCAGCTGCAGGGCAAGGCAATGGGGGCTGGTGGGAGTCACTTTGGGGCTGTCACTAGCCACAGAAAACAGAACCTCTCCCAACATCCCGACTGCTGCCATCAGGGCATCTGGCCATAGAGGAGCCGGGTCAGCGCCCCCCGTGGAAGGAATCGAGGGGATGGAAACTCCCAGGATGGGGAGTTGTGTGTTTCAGCCATGTTAGTATCACTCAAACACATGCACAGTACCCACACGCAGAGCCAGTTCATGCTGTAAAACCCCCAGACCCACGAGGGACGTGTTAATCTCAGCACAAGTTCTGCTTTAACCAATTAGAAATAACCCTGTAATTATTGTGGCATCTCAGTGCCAGAGGACGCCAAACCCCTGAGCTGTCAGTAGAGGGCCAGGTGCAGTGTCACTGGACACTGTCAGTGCTTCGGCAGCGAGGCCTTGTACATGCTGGCCCTGGTGGCTCACACACATGGCTAGGGAAAGGGGAAGGTTACACAGATCCCCAGCCGGAGCCCTCACCCCTTCCTGCACCCCAACCCCCTGCCCAGCCCAGAGCCCCTTCCCGTACCCTGAACCCCTCATTTCTGCCCTTCATCCCCTGTTAGAGCCCTCATCCCCTCCCGCATCCTTACCCCCCTGCCCCAGCCCAGAGCCCCTTCCCATGCCCTGAACCCCTCACTCCTGACCTTCACCCCCCTTTAGAGCTGCAGTGTCACTCTACTGGCTCTTTACCTCCAGCACCCACACTTGCCTTGCGAGCTCTAGCGCTGGCAGGCAGATGCGCACGCTGCTAGGCAGCAGCCTTGGTAACAGCAGACATGTGTCTCTGTGGCGCAGTGGGTCTTTGTGTTTTGCTGTTAATCGAAAGGATGGTGGTTTGAGCGCCCCCAGGGATGGCGGTAACCCCTTGCTCCTCAAGACCTGCTGGGAGCCTCAAAGGCTACCTTAAACTCATCTCTCTTGGCCTCAGTGGTTTCAGCTCAGGCCCGAAGACTGTGCTGGATGCAACTCAGAAATCCATCTCCCAGCACCCATGCCGGAGGCTCAGGCTTAATCCTCAAAGTTGAACGCAAAACCTTCAGCCAGGCGTGTTTTGCTCCATTCTCGCCTCTGCCCAAGCGGCAATGGAGAAATGTAGGAGAAACGCCTGCTAGAAGACGCCTCCCTCTCACTTCTCTGTAGGCTGTGACATTATTAATATCAACTGGGACCATATAGATCATTGCTGCCACCACTATTATATATTTGTAACAAATATTGTGCAAAAGTTGTAGTGTGAGGTGTCTATGAAAAGGTTATGATTTGCTGGTTATAATTATACTAGCTGTATGTGTGTACCATTTTTGTATTTGAAATTATGAATATGGGCTATGTACTTGTATCTCAAAAGTATTTGATTTCAAGTAGCCTCAGTGATGCATTTGGTCAGCTTCTTGAGAAAGGACTATTCTCAGTAAGTGCCCAATCAAGAAACGTTTCACTGACAATGGACTTTGGAAAATGCCAATCCACATCTGAGCTTTCCTGGGAACATTCAAAGTAACATGTAAACAATGGCGTAGGCCTGCAAATTGAATCATGCATGGACATGTGACCTGCCCATGTGACTCCAGACTCCATCTTGCTGCTGTCATTTTCCTAGGTCAGCCCTAGGACCAATCCTATTCAACTTATTCATAAATGATTTGGAGAAAGGGGTAAAGAGTGAGGTGGCAAAGTTCACAGACGATACTAAACTGCTCAAGATAGTTAAGACCAAAGCAAACTGCGAAGAACTTCAAAAAGATCTCACAAAACTAAGTGATTGGGCAACAAAATGGCAAATGAAATTTAATGTGGATAAATGTCACGTTGGGAAAACATAACCCCAACTATACATACAATATGATGGGGGCTAATTTAGCTACAACTAATCAGGAAAGAGATCTTGGAGTCATCATGGATAGTTCTCTGAAGACGCAGCAACGAATTGACACATATGACCCCAAGATGAGATCATTAATACACTAACCTGAGGAGAAGGACACTCCAACACTAGTAGGGAGAGGAAATACAAAAAGGGAAGAGGGGAGAAACTCCTACTGAACATGCATTACACCTAGCGACGGCAGCAGAACAGATTATCGGCTACACAACCCAAGAACGGGATCTGCATGTTGCTGTAGACAGATCAGTGAAAAGCTCCACTCAATTCACAGCTGCCAGCAAAAATGTTAACATCAAGTTAGTATTCATAAGGAATGGGCTGGAGAATAACACCAAACATTTGTATACAAACCAAGGGGGAAGCCTCCAGTACCCTGGGACCACCCTGTCTACTACAGCGCGGCACACAAGATATTTTATATCTATCTTTGAGAACTGGGGAAGAAATGGGTCTAAAAAGAAACATTTGCTAATGAGAGAAAACCACCCGAATATGAAGATATTTTATATTAAGTGAGAGTAATTGGACAGTGGAAGTTCAATTAACAGACAGCAATAATTCCCCCCCCCACACACACACACCCACACCATTCACATGGCAGCAGGGAGCCCTTTGGGGAGGTGCTTTAAGAGGGTAGGTGAGGGGAGTGTGGAGCAGGAAACCTTCCTGGCAGTGGGAAGGAGGCAGAAGCAGGGGCAGGCAGGTGACTGGCAGTTGGGGGTAGCAGTAGCCAGGACTGCGTATCCTTGTGCTGGACAGTCTCCACTGCGGACTTTTTCCTCCTGTCCCCTTCCTCGCCAGCAGAGAAAGGCCACCCCAACCCACACGAGAGGCAGCTGTGTCTCAGGGCTCTGCAAACTGCACCCATTAAGCCCCTTCTCCTTTGGGGAATGATTCAGGACAATTTCCCAAAGAAAGGAAGAAAATTTGCTGCAGGTCAAACAGGTGTGAAAATATCCCAAATCTGAGATTGTTAAATTAATATTGGAGAATTAAAGAAAAAATGGGGCAAAATCTGAAAAGGAGACTAGAGAAAGTGTCAATAATTTCTCCAGCAGCACCGACCCCTCATGGAGCCCTTGCTGCTTTTACAGCTGAGAGGAAACTTCCTCTCTCTGATGTCTGGCCATGGTGGAAGTGGTGACCCAGTGAAGCTGACTTGAGGCTGATGCAAGATAAGCAAAGCAGAACCAGCTGCCCAGGGTACGGGGTTGGAAGTCAGAATAGGGGGGTGGGCCTGGGTTCCCCTACATCAGTGGTTCTCAACCAGGGGTACATGTACCCCGAGGGTACGCAGAGAACTTCCATCAACGCATCTAGTTAATTGCCTCATTTTACCACAGGCTACAGAAAAAGCACCAGCAGAGTCTGTACGAACTGACATCCCCGCACAGAGAGTGACTCGTACACATGGCTCTGTGCCCCAGGCACTGACAGGGGAGCGCAGGGCTCACACCCCTGGGGTGTATGGATAATTCTCAGGTACAAGGAGACGGTTGCCAGCCACGTGCAGTCCCCGGGCGTGGGGACAGGCAGCTGTTTCCAGATCGGACGCTCAGGGCCCACAAGTGACCTGCTGCCCGACACCAGCTGCTGGACTTGCCTCTTGGGCAGGAGACCCCCCAGCCCCTCCCCCACTCTACCCCCTAATCTCCCCTCCCCTCCCCGAGCTGGGGGGAGAACCCAGGAGTCCTGGCTCCCAGCCCCGCCCACCCCCGTGTTTCCATAGGGCTCCACCCAACGCCCCCCCCCCCAGTGGGGCAGCCCCGCGGGGCACATCGGGGCGGCACAGACGAGCCCAGGGGAGGAGCAGGCGCCCGGCAGCCCCCACCGCACTGGGGGGCGCCGCGCTGCGGGGGGGCGGGGCCAGGCCGAGACCCCGGGACACGAGAGCCCGCGTCAGAAGCCGGAGCCTGGGGAGGGCGGGGCCGGGGATCTCTGGGGGGCGGGGCAGGAGGTGTCCGATTGACCCAGGGACCCGCCCTCTCCTACACTCGAGATGACGGAAGCGCCCCGGGGCAGGCTGGAAGTTGTAGTTCCTGGCCCGTCTCACAGCGGAAGTGATGACCAGTTACTCAGGCAACCCGACCCCTCCCGGTGCACACTGGGAAGCGTAGTTCTCCCTCTCACATGCGGCCTCTATTGGAGGAGGGGCCGTAGCTCGTCAGGTCGCCGCGCCCCTCCCCGCTCCCTGATTGGCGGAGAGAGCGCGGGACAGAGACTCGGCGCGTGGGGTGCGGGCCTGGTTCCCTCGCCCCGAGGCTTCGCTGCCCCCGCCCCCTCCCCACAGGGAGCCGGGGGGGGCACCAGTGGGACCTGCCCCGGCACTGCGGGGGGGACGCGGACTCGGGGGCAGCCGGCGGGCGGGGCCGGGCCGAGGGGCGCTGAGGCGGGATGGGGAGAGGCGGCTCCGCACGGGGGGGCCGGGGGCTCAGACACCCAGTTCCAGGGCGCCAGGCCCAGCCCCTGCCCCGGGAGCAGCCCCGGGCCCGTGGGAGCCGGGCGGGGGGGGCACAGGGCAGAGGCAGCGCAGAGTGAAAGGGCTTCACCCCCCCCCCCGCTGGGCCTGGGGGGGCAACGGGGGGGGGCTGAGCTGCCTGGGAACAGCCCCACAAGCGGCAGCCTGGGGCCGCGGGGCCTTCAACCTCCCCCAACCTGCCCCCCCGGTGTCCACCCCCCATTTGCTGTGACTCTCCTGCCAGCACCGCCCCCTCCTCTCCCTCTGTAGGGCCCCTACAGCACCTTCAAGCCCCCACAACCTGCCCCCCCAGTGTCCCATCATCTGTTGTGACCCTCTCGCCAGCCCCACCCCCATCTGTGGGGATCCCTCAGCCCCCAGCATCCCCTCCCCCATCGTGTACACTCTGCCTGGCCTTTCCCTGTGCCCCGACCTCCTCCTCCCCCCTGTCCTCAGCACCCCGACACTGACCTCCTCTCGCCCCATTCCCCACATCCTCCTCCCCGTCCTCAGCACCCCGCCCCCCCTTCCTCCTCCTCCCCCATCCCTGTTCTCAGCGCCCCACCCCTAATTGCCTCCAACCCATTTCTCATTGCTGGGCCCCACTTTCCCATCCTCCCACTCCCCCAGATCATCCCCAGGGTGTGAGGTTCCTCATCTTCAATCTCTGCTACACCCAAACCTGCCAGGTTCCCCTTTTCAACCACTGTGGGGTTGTCCAACCCGCCGACACCCATCCACTCTGGGCTCTCTAAATCCCACATTCCCACAATGCTCCTTGGTAACCCCTCCCTCTTCTATCTCTAATCCCCCTATTCCCTTCCCTTAGGTCCTCCTGGACACCCCAGCCCACAGTCAGGCCTCCACATACATCCCAGTCATTCTCATGCTGAGCTAGTTCTTCAGGGACCCCCACAGCCCAGCAAACTTCTCCATCCATGAGCCCCATGGACCTGTGGCCGGGAAGGTGAGGAAGCTCCTACTTTGGCTGGGCTGGCTGTGGGTGTTAATGTTTTCCTGTCTTGTGTGTGCTGTGCTCACAAAGGGTTTTTGCTCCCTCGGGGTGGGGTGTGGTTTTGGCCGAAGATGAGGTGTTTTGGTAGCCCTGTGGATGCTGTGTGGTGTCTGGAATGGAGTGTGTGTGTTCCCATCATGCCCCTTCCCCTCTGCCTGCAGAGCTGAGGACAGACAGGTCTGAGGAGCAGAGCAGGAGCTCTGGGAAGGAGAAGAGCAATATGAAGATGGAGTGCAAGATGAGGCCAGATAACTTCTGTGGAGGAAGACATACTGGACAGGGCCTAGGATTGGGGAGACAACCAGGTGTGAGCCCCGGGTTCAGATTTCTAATTGTAGCTGTGATGGCAGAATGGGAGGAAGGTTGAAGCCGAAGCCCTGGGGTGCGGGAGTAGCGAGAAGAGGAGCCTCACCACCATTGCTTTTTCTTTTCCTCTTGTGTTGTGTTTCATACCAAGGGAAAAGAAGTCGCAGGAACGGAGTCCAGCCCTGAGGTGAGATGGAAAGTGATCGAGAGCAGTGACAGCGTGAATCCTGTTGATGTCAGGCAAGAGCTGCCTAACTGGGACAAGAGTAACCGTCTCTGTTGGTGAGATGTGTATCTGGTTTGGGAAGGGCTCTGGTCACAGCCGTCCTGGCTCCAGGCAGGGACTTCTTGTTACCTGGATGTTGGTTTCTGGACTAGCTTTGGCTTCAGGGGAGATGATGTTGCCATTTGCGAGAGCTGATCATCTCTCTGGCCAGGAGTGGTGTGTGCTCCCTAGCAGAAAGTTGGATCCATGAGGGTGACTCCCTGTTGTGAATTTCTTTCGTCCTCCTAGGTTTCTATCTCTGTGTTGGCCAACTTTCACTCAAACTCTCTCTCTTTCCTTTCATGGACACCTGTCATGTTCAGTTGCCTGCATTCTCTTCCTCTGCTCCCCCTCCCCCAGTCTCCTATGGGCTCAGCTGGGTCTATCTGCCCATGGGCAGGGTCTCTGCCGTACTGGGAAGGATGTGTCCTGCCTGCTAGGATTGAGGGTTGCTCCTCCCACCTCCTATCTTCAGGAAGACCTCATTGCTGTAACTAGGTCACAGTGTGAGTGGCCGTTCATGTCTTTGGGGCTGTGAGGTCTGAGACTGAGAGAGGTGGGCTCATGGTCGTGGCTTTGGGCAGAGGAGAAGTGGGGCTGGGATTAGAGATGCCCCTTTCACCCGCTAGCTCCATTATGCATCACCCAAAAGCCTCGCTCAGGGTCCACTATGCTTCCTTGTGCTAGGCACTGCAGGGACAATCAGAGGGACAGCAGGATGCATGAGGAAATAGATGAGTGCGTGAGGCAGATGGG
Source organism: Gopherus flavomarginatus (assembly GCF_025201925.1). Taxonomy (NCBI): domain Eukaryota; kingdom Metazoa; phylum Chordata; order Testudines; family Testudinidae; genus Gopherus; species Gopherus flavomarginatus. Next base: position 3,647,120 of record NW_026114611.1, read on the forward strand.
TGAAGGGGTATGTGTGGCATACGTTGGGGATGGATGGGGGGTTGAGGGTTGGACGGACAGCGGGACAGATGGAGAGCTGCAGGGACGGATGGTGATGTCACAGGCTGGACTTGTGATGGGATCAGCTCATGGCCGCTGGCTCTGTCATGTCCTTCCCCCATCTGCCCGTCTGACTCTGGCCCTGTCTCTCACAGGCAGCACTCAGCGGAGTCTGGCCCTGTTGTTACACTGGTGCCTACATCCAGCGCACACCTGTACGTAATGTGCTCCTGGAGAGCTCAGGCAGGGAGAAGCGTGTGGCTCACGGCTGCTGAACCAGCTACTCCAAAGAGTGCCGCAGATCTCCCCTTCCTTGGGCAGCAAGAACCTGGGCAGGGGGTTCCCTGTCCCTCCTCGCTGCCAAAGCAGCCTGCTCAGCGCAGAAACCGAGGTCACCTGTCTCCACCCAGCCTCTAGCTGGAGCTGCTCCAGCCCCGAATTGCTGGTATCCAACCTGACCGGAGTTGGTGTGATGTCCTAGCGGAGTCCGTTCTTTCTCCCCGGTAGATTATGATTTTCCCCACTGCAGTTAGTTGCTCTTTCTCCGCTTCCCCATAGCCCCTCCCCAGTGATAGTGACCTCTGCTGGCCAGGCACGGGAGTGTCCTGTACGTGCCTTCTTGTAGGAGCAGTGACTCCTGGTGGCGAGGGGCAGCAATGCCTGGCATGTATCCCGCCTGGCATTGCTGCAGTGACCCCTGGTGGCAACTGAGGTCAGTTATCTGTGTGACCCCACTACTGCCATTGTGCCTGTTAGCGCTGGTGCGTAGATGAGGCAGGGCCCTGTATGTACATTAGCCATTGGAGCAGGGCCCTCTGTGTATCTCACTCTCATCTCATTGACACGTCTTCCCCAGGTGGGGCAGTCCCCTTTGTATATTTACTCCCCCCCAACCCCTATATTGGGCATGTGACCACTAATAGCCAGAGGAGTCAGTGCCCAAGCTGTATTCTTCACCTCCCCCAAGGGGGCAGGGTGCCTGGGTGGCTGTGTCAAGCAGTGCCCTGGGTGTCTTCCAACCCCTTTGTGGCAGTGAGCCCTGCTTCTGGTGTGTATCACTCCCCCACTAGGGATGTGCACGGTTGGCCCAGTATGGCAGTGCCCTTTGTGTAGCCCCCTCCCTCCCCCGCCCCCAGGGTCATCAGATAGAAAGTGTGAAGAATCAGGACAGGATGGAGGATAATAGGCACCTACATAAGAAAAAGTCCCGAATATCGGGACTATCCCTATAAAATCGGGACATCTGGTCACCCTATCCCCTCTACCCCTGTGCCAGGTATGGCAGGCACTGATCCCTGGCATTCCTGTGGGGCAATACCCTCTGTATATCCCCCAATTGGGGCAGTGACCCCTGCTGGTCAAGTGGGGCAGTGCCCTGTGTGTGTGTGTCCCCTATTTAGGTAGTGACCCCGATGGCTAAGTGAGGCAGTGGCCTTTGATTTCCTCTTCTCTCCCCAGCCCCCCCTCTCTCTAGGGTAGGGCCCCCAGTTGGGGCACTACCCGATGTGTATCTCTACTAATTGGAGCAGTGACCTCCCCGTGGTGCCCTGGTGTGGCAGTGCCCTATTGGTATCTCCCTCCCCCTCTCCCCACGCCATTGTGGTAGTGGCCACATTAGGCAGTGGCCTATCATCTCCACCGCAAAAGCGCCATTGCAGCAGTGCCACCTGGTGGCCATGTGCAACAGTGCCCCGCTTGTATCCCCCTTAACCTTTGCTGCAGTGACCCCAGGTGCTCAGTTTGAGTAGTAGCCTGTGTGTACCTCACCTCTTGGGGCAGTAACATGTGGGGCCAGCTAAGACAGAGCACAGTCTGTGACGTCTGGTGGCCACGTAGGGCAGTGGCCTGTATGTACCATCTCCTCTGGAGCGGTGACCACTGGTGTCTTGGTGCTAAGATGCAGCCACCTCTGGGTTACGTAGTGGGGCTGTTGACAGGACAGTGGGGACTGCCGCCCCTTTCCAGTAAGTAGGGGAAAGTCTGGTGTTCGGGGCAGAGTATTCCACCTTCTGTTGAACTGTGATGCTCTGAGCACCTTTCCCTTCCATGAAGAAGACCTTGTGTGACTCCAAAGCTGGTCCAGTAACAGGTATCACCTCACCTGCCTTGTCTCTCTGGTATTCTGGCCAGTGTCCAACTTCCCCTTCACTGTTGGTCTTAAAACTTCCTCCAAGCCTCTTCACCCAGTCCCTTAAGATGCCAAACCTCCCCTGGAGCCCAACCCTGGGGAGGGCACCCTATCTGAAAACCCTACGGCACCATGGGGGTGGTAGTGTCCACTGCCTCCATCTCCCACCAGCCAGGATGGGCCCCACAGCACAATGGGAGTGTTTGTGTCTCCTGCTTCCATTTCCTGACAGCTGCTGCCAGGCCCGGCCTAAACTTCTCATTTCTGGTGCGAGTCTGGAAGCAGGTGCTGCCGGGAAGGGTGGTGCTGGTGTCAGGAGAAAGCAGGAGGAGTAAGTGGGTCTGTGCTACTGCGGGGAGGTGCTTCCCTTGCTGTGAAAGGGCCCCGCTATTAGAGGAGATGTCATCTCCCTGCCCTGCCATGCTCTGCACCAGCCCCTGCTTGTCACGGGAGCAGGGCTGGCTCCAGGCACCAGGGTAGCAAGCAGGTGCTTGGAGCAGCCAATTCAAAGGGGCGGCCCGTCTGGTATCGGGTCAGCATGTCTGGTCTTTGGCGGAAATTCGGCGGCGGGTCCCCCTTTTCCTGTCTTAGTCTTTGAGCTGCCACCAAATGTCTACCAAAGAGGAAGGGAGGGAGGACTCGCCGCCGAACTGCCGCAGAAGAAGCAGTGTGGTTGAGCTGCCGTCAAAGAGCCACAGCTTTTTTTTTCTTTTATATTTACTTTCTCCACACCTGTCATGGTTTTATAGACCTCCGTCGTATCCCCCTTTAGTCGTCTCTTTTCCAAGATGAAAAGTCCCAATCTTATGAATCTCTTCTTAGACAGAAGCTGGTCCATATCCCCTCATCATCTTTGTTGTCCTTTTCTGAATCTTTCCCATTCCAATAGATCTTTTTTGAGATTGGGGCGACTGCATCAGCACACAGTATTCAAGATGTGGACGTACCGTGGATTGATATTGAAGCGATATGATAGTTTCTGTCTTCTTACCTATCCCTTTCGTAATGATTCCCAACACTCCGCTGCACATTGAGTGGATGTTTTCAAAGAACTATCCACAACGACTCCCAGATCTCTTTCTCAAATGGTAACAGCTAATTTAGACCCCATCTTTTTATAGGGATAGTTGGGATTCTGTTTTCCAACGTGCATTACTTTGCACTTAACAGCGCCGATGTTCATCTGCCATTTGGTTGTCCCGTCACCCAGTTGTGTCAGATCTCTTTGTGGCTCTTCGCAGTCTGCCTGGGAATTAACTATCTTGAGCAATTTTGTATCATCTGCAAATTTTGCCACTTCACCGTTTACCCCTTTCCCCAGATCATTTATGAATAAGTTGAACAGTACTGCTCCCAGTACAAACACCTGGGGATAAGAGAGGGAAGATCCTCTTCTGACGCTGGCAGACCAGGTGCCAGCTCACGCCAAGGCCCCTAGGCCTTACTGATAAGTGACAAACGCATGGCTGGAAACTAGTCTTGCTCACCTGTTTGTTAGTGTTGTTAAAACAGGCATTAGATTCATAAAAATGTGTTTAGAGTTTATGACTAGCTCGTCAGTTGCTGCATGCATTCTTCTCACCTATAATAGCCGTAGCCTGTGTTGTAAGGTGATATATAAGCGTTGGCACTAAAGCTGTAAACCCCCTTGCTGCCACTCCGCCACCAGTCAGGAGAGAAGCATTACCAAGTGTGAAATGCTAGTTTACCAGAAGAAGCGTCATCTCCTTTCCAACCTTTGCCACCTCACTCCATAACACCCCTCACACACCCACGAGGAGGCAGAGACCTGCACAAACACTTGCCCCCATCAGCTTGAGCTCTGGGGGAATGGAATAAAATCTCTGTCAGGAAGAAACTGTTGTCCCCACCCGCGATGCTGCTTGGACTTCAGGGAGACGGCATGCCTTCTAAGCATAAGCAAGGGATCCCGGCTGTTTGGCTAGGGTTAGCCCTAAAGGACATACAGATTTTGAGTGTTACAGCAGCTTCTACTACACCTGGGTGGCAAGCTAGAGTCAGGGTGCCCAAGGGGGCTGTCTGTGACTCCATGTTAAGGCTGTTCTTGTGCCTGAGGAGATCACACTTGATGCTTGGTGGGTGAGATCAAAGTGTGTGTGTAATACACAACCGTGAGGAACCTCACTGCCTGCCAGCCCCAGGCTCCAGGGGCTCCTGCTCTCTGGGGCTCTGGCTGCACTAGAAAAGTAAGTTTCAAGCTTGCCTGGTTCAGAAAACTGGAAGGGAAAGATAGAGAACCCACATTACATTTTTTAAACAAAGAATTCTCATGATTTATAAGTCACTGTTGTGATTTTGGGGATTTTCCAATAGTGAGGGTGGCAATAATGAGAAGTTAAGGGTAATTATTTAGCATTTAGATTACAGTCAGTTTTGGGGGAAAAAATCAGGCTTGGGGCCCTTGTGTGCCGGATGCAGCACGACATCTAGTGCCTTGTCTTGATCTTACGAACCAAGATACATAGAACGTAGGTCGGGTACGGAGAAGTCTGTGTAACTCGTGCAGTTGTTGATGTACACGTAATCTCAAATATTACCAAGCCCCCAACCCAAGAAAAACAAAAACAAAAAAAACAACCATCTCCCCAACAGACCCAGAGTCCGGAAAGCATTTGTCCCTCATACTGTTGAAAAGACTCACAGCAGAAAGAAGAAGTCCAGCCTCTTAAATAATTATCTAGCAAGACAAAGAAGAACCTCTCACATCTGCAGACTCACAAAACACTTCCAAGGAAGTGTAACTGTATTGTGTTTATCATAAAGAAACAAAACCACTAAAAACACCATATTTTTCTGCATTTTCAAAAAAAAATTTGCTTGAAAAAAAAATCATCACAGTTTAATTCTTTTCTGTTTTTCTAATGAGAAGGTTCTCCCCTAAAAAAGATACACTGTTCCTGGAGACACTGCAATACCAGATCCATGTATGGGGTAGACAAAGCAAGCTCCTGTTCTCACAAATTCTTCTCTTTCAAAAATCAAGGTAATACACAGTGCTCACCTCAAAGACAGGTTATAATGAACAGACACTATGCTTTGATCTTAGCTCCAGAGAGCCAAGAAACAATACTGACATTCTGCCACGCACGCACACCCCTGCGCCCACCCATTTCTACCTCACCAGGACGAGCTCCCAGACATGCAACAAACACCATAACTAGGGAACTCTATGGAAGACTGAATCATTTCCCCGAAATGACTCCAGTGGAAGAATTCAAAGCAAGAACCCTTAACACACAATTCTGTTCAAAGACAGACAAGTCTTGCAGATGCCTTCCTCTCCTTGGTTTCCCCTCTAGACTCCTAATTTCCATAAACCCACCCATTGACCTGTGACTACCAATCTCTCACTGTTAACTCTTATAGGAAACCAGGGCAAAGAAAGCCTATGCAAGCGCTATTCCGCAGCCCCAGTGCTCTTTTCTGCTCCTTCCCACGCAACTATATCAAACATACAGTCAATTGCATCAAAGCAGTTCCTTGCTATTTGGGGCATTGGTGCCCCTTAGTCCCTCTGAGGTGATCGGCTGGTTCCTTCTGGCCTTAAATGCTAGGAATCTGACTCAAATGGCCACAAACTTCCTCCTCTTCTGCTCCTATGAACTATCCCTCATCTGGGCAAAACATTTAAAAACACTGGTGTTTTCCCAACAGGAAAGGGATGGATAATTTCTCTTCTGTGGGGAGACGAGGGAAACCATGCAATTACCTTCTGGAAGGTATATTAAGGAGGGTGGCGTAAGAACCCTCATGGACTAGATTAAGAAAGCAGCTCTTTAACTGACCTTCCAACAATGACAAACTGAAATCCGCAAGAGCAGCCTTTCAACTCAGGGACCCAAAAATAAGCTGTTGACAATAACTAACCCAAGAGTTACAAATGACTCCAAACCATACACTCTTAGGACAGACCAAACGTTAACACAAACAACAACGCAATTCTTTGCTGCTCTTTAAGTGTGATAACCAAAAACTTATGAAACCAAAGAGCCAGCAGAATACACACCACAAAACAGTCCCCTGTTAGCTAGGAAGCCATCTCACTAACACGATGAGCTCAAAAAAAAAAAAAAAAAGGGGGCAAAAAATCCCACACAGTCATTTTCAGAGCTCTCAGTTGTTTTCATACACTAATAGAAAAGCTTGAGTTACTGACACTAGTTGAGATAGTATCCTTCTGTTTTTTTCACAACAGGGAACTGCCTTACCAAAACAAAGCCTCAAAAAAATTGGGTACAAATTCATAAATGCTCCTCTCCACAAAAATCTTTAGTAAAAGGCAAAAGATTTATACAAACTGGGAAGGGGAGAGAAGAAAAAGAAGAAGAAGAAAGAAAGAAAAAGAAAAAGAAAAAAAAAAGCAGAGTCTCTGCCGGGGCAACTGCATATCCTACCACAAGTCAGGGTGACTACTCTCACAGCCCACTAAACTGCTAGCTTTTAGAGGAAATGGAACTGAACCGATTGACAGCCTGAGTTGGATCATGGGAACCGGGGACACAGGGAGCAAAACCAGCCCCTTGACCAGGGACTCGCTTCACTGCAGGCAATGCACTGTGGGTATGCAAATAAGATGCTCCGGCCGTCTCCGGTGCTCAAAGGAGTCTTGTCTCCGAGCTGCCTCTGCTCCTTCCCCAGCTGGGCGGAGATTGGGATGCAGTGAGGGTGGGGAAGCTGCTCTCCTGAGACAGTCCTGCTGATGGCCAGGCACATGGAGGACGGAGCCCGGATGAGAAGCCAGAGGGCACTTGGCCCACAGCTAAAATCTGGAGCAAAAGCACACACTTTGCAAAGGAACAGGAGCCGGGATCTCAGACATGAGATTCTATCTGCCGGCCGGGGTGCGACCCCGTGTTGTACTTGCTGCTTGGTCTGTCTCTCCTGCAAAGTAGCTGGCCTCAGATCCTTGGGGTTCGCTGAGCTGCAGCTCACCTTGATACACGGGAACAGCTTAAAAATCATGGCCTCTCAGGGTTGGAAGGGACCTCAGGAGGTCATCTACTCCAACCCAATCCCCAACTAAATCATCCCAGCCAGGGCTTTGTCAAACCTGACCTTAAAAACCTCTAAGGAAGGAGATTCCACCACCTCCCTAGGGAACCTATTCCAATGCTTCACCACCCTCCTCATGAAAAAGGGTTTTCCTAATATCCAACCTAAACCTTCCCCACCGCAACTTGGGACCATTGCCCCTTGTTCCGTCACCTGGTACCACTGAGAACAGTCTAGATCCATCCTTTTTGGAACCCCCTTTCAGGTAGTTGAAAGCAGCGATCAATCCCCCCTCATTCTTCTCTTCTGCAGACTAAACAATCCCAGTTCCCTCAGCCTCTCCTCATAAGTCATGTCTTCCAGCCCCCTAATCATTTTTGTTGCCCTAGGCTGGACTCTTTTCAGTTTTTCCACATCCTTCTTGGAGTGTGGGGCCAAAAACTGGACACGGTACTCCAGATGAGGCCTCACCAATGTCGAATAGAAGGGAACGATCACGTCCCTCGATCTGCTGGCAATGCCCCTACGTATACAGTCCAAAATGCCGTTAGCCTTCTTGGCAACAAGGGCACACTGTCGACTCATATCCAGCTTCTCATCCACTGTAACCCCTAGGCCCTTTTCTGCAGAACTGCTGCCTAGCCATTCGGTCCCTAGTCTGGAGCAGTGCATGGGATTTTTCCGTCCTAAGTGTAGGATTGGGCACTTGTCCTTGCTGAACCTCATCAAGTTTCTTTCAGCCCAATCCTCTAATTTTTCTAGGTCCCTCTGTATCCTATCCCTACTCTCCAGCGTATCGACCGCTCCTCCCAGTTTAGTGTCATCTGCAAACTTGCTGAGAGTGCAGTCCAAGCCATCCTCCAGATCATTAATGAAGATGTTGAACACAACCAGCCTCAGAACCAACCCTTGGGGCACGCCGCTTGATATCGGCTGCCAATTAGACGTGGAGCCATTGATCACTACCCGCTGAACCCGACGACCTAGCCAGCTTTCTGTCCACTTATAATCTATTCATCCAGCCGATACTTTTTGAACTTGCCGACAAGAATACTGTGGGAGATTGTATCAAAAGCTTTGATAAAGTCAAGGAGTAACACCTCCATTGCTTTCCACTCATCCGCAGACCCAGTTATCTCCTCACAGAAGGCAATTAGGTTAGTCAGGCGTGACTTGCCCTTGCTGAATCCATGCTGACTGCTCCTGATCACTTGCCTCTCCTCTGAGTGCTTTAGAATTGATTCCTCGAGGACCTGCTCCATGATTTTTCCAGGGACTGAGGTGAGGCTGACTGGCCTGTAATTCCCCTGATCCTCCTTCTTTCTTCCCTTTTTGAAAGATGGGCACTACATTAGCCTTTTTCCAGTCATCTGGGACCTCCCCCGATCACCATGACTTTTCAAATATAGCCAGTGGCCCTGCAATTACACCCGCCAACTCCTTTAGCACCCTCGGATGCATCGCATGCAGCCCAAAGGATTCTTGCTCGTCCAGCTTTTCTAAATAGATTTGAACCACTTCTTTCTCCACAGTGGGCTGGTCACCTCCTCTCCATGCTATGCTGCCCAGTGCAGCAGTCTGGGAGCTGATTTTGTTCGTGAAGATGGGGACAGTGGGAAGCATCAACTACATTAGTTTTTTCCACATCCTCTGTCACTAAGTTGCCTCCCTCCTTGAGTAAGGGGCCTACATTTTCATTGACTTTCTTCTTGTTGCTAACATACCTGAAGAAACTCTTCTTGTTGTTACTCTTAACATCTCTTGCTAGCTACAACTCCAAGCATGAGTTGCCCTTCCTGATTTCACTCCTGCCTGCCTGAGCAATATTTTTATACTATTCCCGGGTCATTCGTCCAATCTGCCTGGCTGGGGGGAGGATGTAAGCAGGGTCGCTATGAACTCTACCCTGCCATCTGTTGGTGATCTGTTGTAAAGGCCTTTTGAGGCTGCTGTCATTTGCATGGTTCCACCCACCCCGGATTGCATGATGGGGGTGCTTGTCCAAAGGATCATTTCGGCTGCTGTGGGATCCTCAGTCTCTTTCTTATTAGGGCAGTGGTAATAAAGTGCAGTTATTCCGGTGATATGAATCAAGGACAGTAGAACGGAACTTAGCGGTTCATGATTTCGGGACTCACCCGAACCTACATGAATGTCGTTACGCAAGGGACATGGGTTCCAAAACATGGTGAAATAAGAGAGACTGAAAAAGGATGTTTGTACTTAGTGCTATGGGTTTTGTGTGGATCCTTTAAACGCACGTTTTATGCTCTTTGTGTCTCTCTAGTTGAAAAGTAGGATGTTTTATGTTTCTAACCCATGTTTAAAACTAACCATAAATAAAAAGCGGTTAGTGACTCAAAGCAGTTTTCCAGTATTTCTAAAGGGCTATGCTGTGATCTGTTTTCCACACTAGAAGTTGAAAACAACTCCATAGTTGGGGAAAAAACTCCTCACCACTCACACAGCAAACAAATTTTGCAGATTGGATTCTGAGAGTTAAGCTGTGGGACACAGCTTTTGTGCCACACTCTGAAACCAGATTCTTAGTAACAAGTCAGGGCGTAGCTTTACACAAATTCTGGCCTCTGGGACCAGAGCTGGGGGTGGGCCCTCACAACTTTTGTGGCACATGCACCACCTCTGCAAATCAACCTTTGCCACCTCACTCCATAACACCACACACACAGCAGCTGCCTTTTACCTCTCAGAACCAAAACACACTCTGAAAGAGATCAAACGGCATAAGCTTAAGGCCAACGACTGCACCACTAACAACAACTCAAAGAGATTCAAAAACATCTCTGTCTTTACACACCAGGGACGTCAGAAACAAAACCAGCACACACCGGCTGCCAAAAGCCAAACAAACATCCATTCCAGCCTCCCACAAGCCTTGGGCATTGGGAACCCAGACCCCTTAATGATGAGTACTTTTCAGGGGAGAGTGAAGCTCTCAGGCCTCAAATGCCAGCTACAGTTACTCTCTCCTTGATCCAAAACGAACAGCAAAATACACTGCATTACTCCTGCCCCAATAACAAAGAGACTGGGGATCCCACAGCAGCTGAAATGACCGTTTGAACAAGCACTCCCATCATGCAATCCGGGGTGGGTGGAACCATGCAAATGACATCAGCCTCAAAAAGCCTTTACAACAGATCACCAACAGATGGCAGGGTAGGGTTCATAGCGACCCTGCTTACATCCTCCTGGCAGCCAAGAATTGGTGGTCCTGATAAATCACATTCACTATTATACTAACTCATTGGTATTGAATGCGAAGTTATGGCTAGCAAAAGTAGCCACCCATCTCTGCCTTGTAGCATCCAGCTTAATCCTTGTTAACACATAAGTCAGTGGATTGTTCTCTGTCCACACCTGAAACAGAGCACCACACAAGCAGTCTCGAAATTTCTCAGTGATGGCCCATTTCAAGACCAAGAACTGTTGCTGGTGGATGGGATAGTGAGTTTCGCTATCAGACAGTCCTCAGCTGGCAAAGCCTACAGATTTACATTTCCTTCCACTTCCTGGTACGGGACTGCTCCCAGACCCTCCAAACTGGCATCAGCATGCAGGATAAACCATTTGTTTGTGTTAAGAAGGACTAGGACTTGCACATGAATCAGTCAAATAATTATTTCCCATAAAGCCCTGTCACTTCTGTTATCCCGTCATGTCCCAAATGGAGAAGAGAGGAGCGCCTCCCGTGTCCCAGGCCAGGAACACCAGATTGGATGGGGGGAGGTGTTCATGACTCAATCCAGGTTTGCTAGTGCTGCAAAGGAGAAGATTTCCTTCCTCAGTCCAGGTCAACTGGAATTGTTGTTGTAGTGGGAGAGAGATGTCTCTCATCTGGTTCTTAGATGCTTTGGTGAGAGGGGACAGACAGAGGTTTTTTTTCCCCTTTGCAGCTCACATCGCATATTTCTTCTCTGGTTTTTGCTCTAGCTTGATTTCTCTCTTGCATCTCAGTTTTCTCTTTCTTGGCCTCATTCCAGACCATTCACAGCCCAATTCTCTATCCTAACCCTGAGTCCTCTACTGCACTCTGAATGTCTCATTCTAACCCCACCTCAGAGTCAGCACCTCTAGAACCAGTGCCTTCATCCCTCTGCACTCCAACTCTCTGTCCCATGTACCGTGATTTAGGGTGTACTAATAATATTAATTTGGATAATTTGATGAAAATTTAATTGATTAGCTTACATGTTATTTAATTTAATTGACTTACAAAGTTACATTTGCATTACTGCTATTCAAAAGATACATATGGCATTATATGCAACAAAAATTTGGTTAATATACTCACAGCCTTCCTTGATAACCTGGTGGTAAGAGACACAGGACCAGCCTTGCAGTTCAGGTTTCTCAATTCTTAAATGAAAGATGCAGTGCTTAGAAAATGCTAGTGTTACTTAGGGTTTACTTGAATATGTTAAACTTAAAATCAAAACCTAATAAACAAAGACTAAAAACGTAGGGAAACCGAACTTAGCCTAGTTCCCTTGAAACTTAAAATTTAAGAAAAAGTACAGCCTACTGATAGTACATAGAGAGAGAGTGGAGGAATTAAGTCACAATGATAGAGCAAAGTGCTCTAGTGAGGTGGGTTACCTCTTTTATAGGGCACAAGGGCCGGAAATCCTTCCTCCTATGCTCAAATTTCATTCCTCACCAAGAAAAAATTAGGGTACATTTACTTCATAGGCTAGTATGTTTGTGCTTGCTGATGACATGTACATATGCACATAAGTTACCTTGTAGTGTACCTGTTAAATCTGTGGGTACAACACTGAATAAAACCCTATGCTATTCTCCATTGTATATTGGTCTAAGTAAAGGTCTTGGATAGGCATGGGTACTTATCTTTTTAAGTAACGTGATAAAGGTCGATTTTCCTCTCTGAGTAAAAGGTCACAATATACATATGCTAACTTTGCCTTAGCTTAACATACAGGATATGGCCTGTAGGTTCTCGTAAGTCATGTGTCTCAGTCCCCTAATCATTTTTATTGCCCTCTTCTGGACTCTCTCCAGTTTGTCCACATCCCTTCTCATGTGGGTCCTATCCCCAAAAGTACTCACATTTTACCCCATTGGCTCCAAAATGCCGTCTTTTAATTTGTAAATAGGGTGCTACCATGGTCAAGTCACTCCCGAGCTCTCCAGTGGAGCCTGCTGGCGGAGAACAAGGTGAATATTAGCCAGGATGTCACTCAGTCAAATCCCTGTGCTCCCAGCAGGTGGTATCGGAAAGCTCCAAGATGGCTCATTTCCCTTTCTCTCATCAGCTTCAGGCCCCAGGGTTACAAATGCACAAACCAGTTGGGATTCTCCCCTGGCCTCAGGGTGTGGGGCTGCTCTGAGGGGATGGACTTGCACACTTGGGATATTAGTGCAAAGATACAATTTCAATTTCTCTTAGAGAAATTGGAGGGCAATTTATATTTGGTACAAATCTTATTTAGTGAAAGGAAAGCTGCAGTGACAGCCTGGCTACTGGGGTGCAAAACACCTTCCTCCTGGGAGACACAAGAAGTTAGAAATAGAAATTTACATCGTTTGTTCCAATGTTGGTACAGGTTTAATTTTGCTTCTGTGTAGGTTTGTTTCAGGCTGTGACCATTTTGGTTTATTGGGTTGTTTGGGTTTTTTTAGTTGGAATGGAGCTTTTAATTGACATTTGCTGGATTGAAATGGCTGACTCGGCAACACTAGTTTTGACATAGTTCTGCATATTTTATTACGATTTGACCAGTATTCAAGGATTCAATTCCTTTATAGGAGGTTTTAGTGGTCATGCTTATTTATTTGATGTTATTTTATCATTCTGCTGTAGCAGACTTTTTTGATAAAATGTTGAAATTATTAATTTACAGCATTTGTTAGTTTTTATTTTTACAAACAAAGTTTTTCTTAATGTTTGGGTTTTAAATTAAGCCTTGTTTTTGGTTTCAATTTTTCATTTAGGTTTTGGTTACTGATGGGATCTTTAAGAGAACTTTGGATTCAGTACTAAAATTTGGACAGATTTAGAATATTTTAAGTAAACCCTGTTTACTATTTTATTTTAATAAAGTTTGTATTGCTGTAAACCCTAGCCGGGGGGAGAGGAGATGAGCCTGGCCTTTAACTGAGAAGGAACAGAGGCTTGGCCCCCGTGAAGGGTGAGGCCAGGTGATGGGGGGCACAGCTCCCCCATTTTTTTTGTCTAGCCCATCTCAGGCCTGGTCTACACTATGCTGTTAAACTGATTTTAACAGCGTTAAATTGATTTAACGCTGCACCCGTCCACACTACACTGCTCTTTATATCAATTTAAAGGTCTCTTTAAATCGATTTCTGTACTCCTACAAAATGAGAGGAGTAACGCGAAAATCGATATTACTATATCGGATTAGGATTAGTGTGGACGCAAATTGACGTTATTGGCCTCATTATTTTACAGTAGCTACCCACAGTGCACTGCTCCAGAAATCGACGCTAGCCTCGGACCATGGACGCACACCACCGAATTCATGTGCCTAGTGTGGAGGCTCACAATCGACTTTATAATATCTGTTTTATAAAGTCGGTTTAAGCTAATTCGAATTTATCCTGTAGTGTAGATGTAGTCTCAGTCCCCCACTAAAGGAGAAGAGTCTGATGCCACCCCTGCTGGTCACTGAGTGTAATTGCTGCTCCATGGGAAACATGCTCTGTGCCTTACCCAGATTGCTGGGAAACACATTCTGTGCCTTACCGTGACTGGTCCGTGGGTGTCACTGCTCGTAGAGGGCAGACACACGCTGTGCATTACGCCACCTGACCAGTGGGTGTCACTGCTGTATCAAGGGAAACACCTTCTGTGCATTACCTAGAATGACCAGGAGGTGTCACTGCTGCTCCAAGGGATACATACTCTGTGTGTTACCCTGATTGGCCACTGGGTGTCACTGCTGCGCCAAGGAAAACACCTTCTGTGCATTACTCTGACTGCCCACTGGGTGTCACTGCTGCGCCAAGGGAGACATAAGAACGGCCAGACTGGTTCAGACGCAAAGTCCATCTAGCCCAGTATCCTCCTGTCTGCTGACAGTGGCCAGTGCCAGGTGCCCCAGAGGGACTGAACAGAGCAGGGAATCATCAAGTGATCCGTCCCCTATTGCCCATTCCCAGCTTCTGGCAAACAGAGGCTACAGGCAGCATCCCTGCCCACCCTGGCTAATAGCCCTTGATGGACCTATCCACTGTAAACTAATCTAGTTCTTTTTTGAACCCTGTTTTAGTCTTGGCCTTCACAACATGCTCTTGCAAGGAGTTCCACAGGTTAACTATGCAACTGCCCTGAGTTTACCCCTCCCTCCCCTGGCCAGGTTGTACATGGAAAAGAGGATGAGGATGAGGAGAGCCATGATGTGTCTATCAGTTGCTGGTGCCTCAGTTTCCTCTAGGCAGCAGTGCTGCAGGCTCCTTTGGTCTGTGCCCATGCAACTGTGTCTGGGGAAGGAGGAGTAAAGGCTCATGCTTCCCAGCCCCACGCCCCACCCCTAGCAGCTGGGGAATCCAGGCCAAATTTAACCCTGGTAGCTGGGCCGGGATTTGCCTGGGCTGGGGTAGGGCTGGGGAGGAATTGGGAGGGAGACAGATGCACCTGCTATGAGGAAAGATCCTCCCATTCCCTGCCAACTCCCTTCAGTCCTTGCAGCACAGCACCCCCTAGCATTTCTTTCTCTGTCATGGGAGCTGTCTGCTGCTTGCTTCTGACTTAGCATCATCTCTCCCCATCCTGGAGCACTGGCATTGCCCATCCAGTGCAAACAAGCAGGCCCCAGTGTGCCCTGTGGCACTGCCCTGCAATTGTGGGGGCAGCTGTTGGATGGAGCCATATCAAAATATGGGGGTGGGCAAGGCTGGGGACCAGGACTCCTGGGTTCTCCCCTCAAATGTGGGAGGGGAGTGGAGATTAGGGGGTAGAGTGGGGGAGGGGCAGGGCTGGGATCCAGGGATACTGCTTTTTCTGGTTTTCTCCACCTACTGCAGCTGCCTTGGTCCTTTCAATGTGTTTCTTGTTCCATATTCATTTGCTGACTTGTGTAACTCACCCCAGAGGTAGCTGCATCTCAGTGTTGGGTGAGGCACCCTTGGCTGCATCACCTCCTAACCACATCTCTCTCCCCCTTCGGGTGACCCTGCAGCACTCAGCAAACATCCACAAGATCATGGGGCACTTTGAGCATTGGGCTGGCAGGGGCCAGGCACCCAGCCCTCCCTCCAGAGAATGGGACCCAGCACTCCCTACTTTTTACAGGGATTAAAAAGGGGCAAAGGGGGGCAAATCAGAGGAGTGGGTGGCCAGGGTCTGAGCAGGGGGAGGAAATTGACTGGTCAGGGGGTCAAGCAGCTGGAGGCAGAGTTAGGAGAGAGACTGAAGGCAAAGTCAGGGAGGGGGGAAGGAGCCAGAGTTAAGCCCAGAGGGAGGCGCTACCAGAGGGTTAAACCCTGGCACAGGCAGGGGCAGAGGGGTAACAGTTATCCCGGTGGGCTGAGACTCCAGTGTTTGCAAACATGGGTGGGGGGAGCAGAGGGCTTTTTTACTTCCCCTCTCACAGGCAGCACCTCTCAGCATGGGCTTCCCAGGGCTGGGCTCTTAAAGGCACAGGCATCCCACTGCCTAGACACTGCAGCTCCTTTCTGATGTAACCAACTGAGGTGCTGCAGTAGGAGACTCAATTCAGTGAAACTGGGCATTCCCTATACGCCCCCCAATCAGGGGGCTGTGCACCCCCTTCCCCGAATTTCCCCAACAGCCCCTCCCTCAGTGGTCAGGTAGTTACATGCAGCGTTGCCAATGTTGTCATTGGTTGCAAATTTGAATGGAAATTGAAACGTTAACACACTTTAAAAGCAGATACAACGTATGAAAACTACTTGTACCTGAGAAAGTAAAATAGGTATGGAAAGTCTGGACAAAGCCAGGTTTCCTCACCCAGCTGTTGTGTTTGCTGACAATGTCGGTGCATTGGCTTCGGCAGTGTTGGCCGACCTTAGAATTTCAAATGATGATTTGTAAGCGACGTGTGAATGAGCTCTCCCCTGGCAGCTACTGATGACCAGGGTTGGGAGGAGGATTTGGGACCAGACTGTATTTACATGAACTCACCTACACTGCTGAGGTATCCAGCGGACAGAGCTGGGCTGCCTCTGCTCTAGGTGCCCGGAGGAGGGAAGGTGTGTGGGGCTCCAGTCTGGGAGTCTTCCTCCTGCCAAGCCCTGACTGTTAATCCCAGCCCTGTCACTCCTTTCTTCAAGCGCCATATGGGCCAGAGGAAAAGTGTGGTAGGAAGCAAAAGGGCCAAGCTTGTGAACATCAGGTGCAGCAGCAAGAATCCCAACTATCAGGGTAACAAGTTCTAGAGCCCTAACCCATTGTGGCCATCCCAGCCAAAGACCTGGCTCTAGGAGGTGTGAGACACCCAGCAGGAGGGGAAAGATTCACTCTTACACAGCTGGAGACAGGGAAGTTAAGCTCTGGAGTGTTACCATAAGCATCGGTGGCAAGTTTGTAGAAATTTTGGTGGTGCCCAGAACCTGCCCCCAAACTCCACCCCCACCTGCCTAAGGCTCTGGGAGGGGATTTAGGCAGGAGGTCTGGGCTTCAGATCCTGGGCTGGGGATTAGGGTGCAGGAGGGGTGCAGGGTTTAGTAGGCTTTAGGATGGAGTTTGGGTGCTGGGTGCAGGCTCCAGCAGGGTTGTAGGAAGGGGTGAGAGGTGCAGGCTCTGGGGGTGGGAAGGAGTGCACCCTCTGGGAGGGAGCATAGGGCTGAGGATGAGGGATTCATGATGCAGGAGGGGCTCAGGACTGGGGCAGAGTATCAGGGTTCAGAGGGAGCTCAGGGTTGAGGGGTGTTGGAGAGGCTCAGGGCAGCCTGCACTAGGACTCTGGGGCAGCAGTTCTACCCAGAATCCCTCTACTCCAGCAACAGGAGGAGGCAGGCCCCTGCTGCTTTTTGTCAGGCAGGGACGCACCACAGCAGGGGGAGGGGTGCCAGGGCCCAGGGGAAGAGACCCAACTCCAAATATTGCTGGAGCAGGGCCCCCAGCCCTGAATATACCTGGAGCCCGAGCACCGCAAATGTATATAACCTGCTGCCTATGACCACAAGCCAACACAAGGTGCCACTGAGATTTGAACTCAGATTACAGGATTCAGAGTCCTGAGTGCTGCCCATTACACCATGGGACCAGCTTGTGCTGCCTTCTCTACACATTGGTGAACCTCATGGGGCTGGCTTGTGTAAGGGGGCTCTTGGCTCTATACTAAAACTTAGTGTGTGTTTGGGGTGGGGGTTGGTTGGCTAGTTCCCAGCACCAATAGAAGGGGGAAGGATCAATGGGAAATCAGGACCCTGAGACTGACAGTCCCCAGGGACAATGGGGAGAGGCCAAAGCTCCAAGTTAGCTGCACTGACAGGCCAGGCAGTGTAATGAGGGAGTCACCAGGCCAGGGGGTCCCATCCTCCATGTGAGCTGGAACTGCCTGGGTGAGAGTGGGGCAGAGCTAAGGAGAGAGCAGGAGCCCGAGAAGAGCCGGGGAGCAGAGCTGTGCAGGTGTAGTGCTAGAAACTGCTGCATGTAGGAATTTGCAACCTGTAGCAGTTACTGATACCTGAGATTGTTCTTATTTGCTGACTTATCCTAACTGGCTAAAACTTGACAGTGGTTTCTCTAGCAAAGGCCAGTCCCTGGCCCCTTGGTCCAGACACCCTCCTTTATATCAGGCTAGGGTGACCAGATGTCAAAGATGAAATATCAGGACATGGGGGGCGGAGCAAAAAAAAAAAACCAGAGGGCCGCCCCGCCGCCAAGCGGCAGTGGCACAGCCCCATCTCCAACCAACTCTCGGCTCTGACCCCCGATACACCCCCAGCTCCCCCATCCCCTCACTCCTGGGCCCAGCCTGGGTTCCGAGCTCTGCAGCCGAGCCATGATCCGGGCCCTTCCTGCAGCTCCCGGGCAAGGGGTGAACCAGGCAGCTCCCGGCAGGAGCGTGTCAGCCCCACGTGTGTCTCTGCCCCCCGCCCACCTGGGCCCTGCCTGCTCCGCGCTGCCCCCAGCCCCATTGCGCTGCCCCGCAGGCTGCAGGGCTGGAGCAGCTTCCGCGCTGCGCTCCCGGCTATGGGCATGGCCTGTGTGCAAACCTGGGAGGGAGGAAGAATGCTGTGTGCTTGGGAAAGAGGCAGAGCCAGGGCAAGGATTTGGGGAGGGATCCAATGGGGCAGTGAGGGGGTGGGGCTGGGGGCAGGGCCAGGGCCAGGATTTGGGGATGGATCCAATGGGGGAATGAGGGGGCGGAGTTGGGGGGGGGCAAGTATCCCTCCAGACTATGCCTGTGTGTCGGAGCAGAGGACAAAGTTATTTGTTTGTCCAGGGTCCCGACCAAACATCGGTCGGGACGCGGGACAAACAAGCAAATATCAGGACAGTCCCAATAAAATCAGGACGTCTGGTCACCCTACATCAGGCTTCAAGTTGAGAATCATTTCCCATTCCCGCTCTGCAGGAGGGGAGACTTTTAAACGCGCTGTCTGTGTGACTGCACATGGCTAAGCAAAGAGAACAAACCCCAATCCCCCCAGTGCTTTGGGAGCCAGGTTTGTGGTGGGAATTTTGTGGTTCAGATGACTTCACACCTGGGCATTGTGATTTTTTACCAGTTTCTCTGGCATTGGGGCATTTTTGTGTTCACAGCTGTGATGGCCGAGTGGTTAAGATGTGGGAGTTGAAATCCAATAGGGTTTCCCTGCGCAGGTTTAAATCCTGCTCCCAGTGAGGCCTGTGTTTTAGCCAGTCTCTAATCCCGGCAACACCTCTGTACAACCCCCTGAGACACTCTCAATTCTCTCCCCACCCCAAGTAAATCCTGTTCTGCTCCTTTCATAGAGATCCCTGGGGCACCACCTCACACTGTGACCCTGAGGGGTCAGGCAAACTCTCAGCACCTGAAGCCGCTGGCACTCACCTGATGCCCCATAGATCAGCCATAGCCCTGGTTCTGCTCCTCTCTCTAGAGTGCGAAAAGAGCCAAGTCAGCGACTCCATGGGAGCTATGGGGCTGCAGAACCAACAGAGAAAAAATAGGTGCTCAGCGCCCATTGACAGCCAGCTCCTCCTCCACACTACAGGCCTTGCTGACAAGCTCCTCCTCTTCCCTTTCAGTGCCTCTCACTTGCCAGTGATCAGCTGTTCAGTGGGGTGCAGGAGGCACTGGGTGGGGAGGGGAAGGAGCAGGGACAGGAAGAGCTGGGGGTGGGAGAGGAATGGGTCAGGAAGGTGCAGGAAGGGAAGAGATGGGACAGGATGGGGTGGGGACTTGGGGGAAGGGGTGTAGTGGGGGCAGGGCCTGGGGAGGAAAGGGGGGGATTTGTCCCATACCCCAGACCCCTCTAGGGCCGGCCCTGAAGGGAAGCACTGACTATTACAGTGGTAATAAAACTGACCAGCATTGCGGGGGAGGCTGAGGGAGATCTGCACTCATCAGGTCTCTTCTCTCCCCCACGGTGAGCCAGACACTGCTCTCTCCTGACTCTCACTCTAGCAGCTGGACGCCAAGGAACCATATCCCCACAGGAAGTTCATTGAGTGTCCCTGTGGTGCTGGGGGGGCTGGCGCTTCTGCTGGCTCTGGGGCTGGCAGGGGGGTTGATGTCTGCACACTCGCAGCTGCCAGGCCGGAGGGGGCACTTGGGACCTTACCAGACTGGCTCAGTGAAGACGGGGGGTTGACAGAGCAATACAGACGCTCTCCAGGCACGGAGCCGCATCCGCCCATGCAGCCAGGCAATGAGCATTTCCCACAGCCTGGAGCCGAGGGGGAGGCAGCAGCTGCTGTTCCAGCTCCTGAGGGACAGGCCCTGTCAGCCAACAGACACTTCTTACTCACCTCAGCTAATGGTGCCGGGTTCCTCCAGTGGGGGTGTGGAGCAGCCGTTTGTTTTCCTGTCCCTTTTGTGTGCAACTGCTGACAAAAACATTCCAGATAGGGAAGCAACTGGCCAAAATGTTTTCACGCAGGTGCCAAAGTAGCTCAGTTGGGTGAGCGTTAAACCAAAGCTCTAAAGGTCCCTGGTTCAATCCCTGGGTTTGGCAGACCTTGTCATCCCTCTTTATGCAGGGGATGTTTTCTGGGAGCACAGCAGTGCCTGCACCCAAGGTGAGTTCCTGAGTTTGGGCTCTGCAGTAGGAAAACATAGAACAGGCTTCTGCCCCTAGATGGCCCACCTCACCTTTAATAATGAGAACTGTCTTTCCCAACATGGTAGGAAGAAAGTGAGGCAGGGTAGCCCTCAGGAATGGTGCCAGAGGGCTGCTGGGCAGTGACAGGCAGGGATTGGGGATGGAAGCTCCTCTGTGCAGCTGAGCAATGGCAGTACCAGGGAAGGGGCATCTGTTAAACTGACCCAGCACACCTCTCCTCCTCTGGGCACCTAGAGCAGAAGCAGCTGGTGCTGATGGCTCCAAGGGCAGGCTTAAAAGCCATAGAGCAACTGAGGTCAGAGCTAGAGGAGGGCAGGACCATGCCTTTGTGTGGCCTTCAGACAGGCACAAAAACACTTAGCCAGGCTGCTCCCTGCCATGCCAAACACCCACTGAAGGTCACCAGCATGCGGGGCAGCTGCTGATGCTCTGTGGATAACATCATAAATTGGTAGGAAAGCAGGGCCAGCCCCCATGGTGAGGCCTCTGACTGGTCCCACTCAAGGTGCTCACTTTTGCAGTGGGGCAGGAGATTTTACCCCAAGAGGCTTTTCCCAAGCTGGCGAGAAGCAGAGAAACACCCAGGCTCCGAAGACGCTATATAGTAAGTACCCTCCAGCACAGGGTCAGGTGCACACGCCAGCCCGGGCAGTCACCCACTTTCTTTGACAAGTCAGGAATGGCAAAGGCTAGACTGGAAGCACCTGGGTCTCATGTCCCAGCCTTTGTGACACCCAACCCCCAACTCCTTCCCGGGGCTCTAGCTGAAGCCAGAGCATTGGCCTGAGCAGCCAAGAAGAGGTTCCAACCCTGAAGGGAACAGGACTTTCAGCACAATGGTAAAACTGCAGAAACACAACCACCAAGGGACTCCAACCCTCAATCTTTTGATCCACACTCAGATACCTTATCCATTAGGCCACATGAGGGTTCCCTATGACTTTTTTTGCCTCTCTTTTGCCTACCTGCTCGCTCTTGTGGTGAATGGTGAAGATGGTTTCAACAAGCCCAGGCAGCTCAGTTGGTAAAGCATCAGGCTCTTAATCTGAAGGTTCAAGCCCCTCTCTGGGTGCTCAGGTTTTAAGTGGCCTTGTGTGCCAGGAGCCAAATGATTCCTGGTGCTGTCCACCAGCCACATGCAGATTCCCAGAATCCATGGCCATTTCCTGGAAAGGTTCCTTTCCTCAGGAATCAGGAGAGAGGCCACATCCACAGGAGCAGGCCTAGAACAAGCAGTCTCTGGCTGGCAGGAAGCGCTGTGGGGCCAGGTGCTGAGAAAGCTCAGAGGGAGACCAGCAGAGATGAGGGGAAGAGAGACAGAGAAGCAATGAGTACAGAGGGCAAGTGTACAGGGGGTTCAGGTCCGGCTATAGTGGGGAACTTCCCTGGTTTATACATGACCCTGGTGCAATTGGCCAGAGAAAGGATCTCAGTCCCCACCCCCTTACCAGAGGCCTGCCTGACCCCAAGGATGCTCTTTCTACTCTCATGTGTGGCAGAGTCCTCGTAACCCCAACAAGGCTGGGCCCAGGAATCCTGCTGAGTAACCAATACTAGTCTGGCAGGGGAATTTGGTTTGAATGTATTATTAGTATTCTCTTCTGATTTCTGAATCAGTTCAGCTCAGTCTTTGTCCTCCAGGTGTGTTTCCAGCTGTTGAGTTATGGGGGAGAGAGGCCAAATCATGGTGTCTCTACCCTTCTTTCATATTTTCTTCCAGCTTGTTAGGAAGCTCCTTTGCTAGGATGTGAATCAAGCAGTGTCCATCCTCACAAGGCAGACTTGTACAAACCATATGATCATTATATGAGAGTGGTGAATATGGGGCTTCCAGGGTGCTGCTTTGAGCACAGCGTGCCGCACCTGGGCTTCCATTGCAATGGAGACGTACCCTTAGAGTCCATCTCTCCTGGGATAAAGATGGCAGCAGGGCTGGCCTGGCTCATCTGACTTGGGCTCATGGACGTAAAGCTGAGGGGCTAAAAACTGTGGTGCAGATATTTGTGTTCACACTGAAGCCTGGGTTCAAAAACTCCCACCCCTCGTGGGGCCTCAGAGGTTGGGCTCAAGCCCATATGTCTGCACTGTAATTTTATAGAGGTTTGGAGGGAGTTTAGCAAGTGGAAATAGTAAAACTGCATTGAGGGGAGTGGACCACTGACCTATCAGCTCTTAACACCCAAACTTTTAGTAACTCTATTATCAGTGCCTGTGCGTGTAATTTAAACCATAGGTCCATCTAGTTCTGAATCTTGTCTTCTATCAGTAGCCAATGCCAGGTGCCCCAAAAGCCACTCCCCAAGGCACCACTGGGAGTTGAATCCAGGATCTCCTCTTTACAAAACAGGTACTTTAACCACCTAAGCCATGGTACCTGCTGTTACTTAAAGCACCGTGTCTGCCCACACCTGACTGTCTGCCAATCCCCACTGGGTCCTGACAAATGTTGCTCGTGTTTGGCTTCTGTAAAGCAGAAGAGCAGGTGAAGCTTTGCTCCCAAGATGTGTGTGTGATTCTTTGGACAGATCTACACTACAAAATTAGGTTGGTGTAATTACGTTACTTAGGCTGGCAATGCAGTATATCAACCTAATCCCAGGGCAGATAGCGGCTCAGCTGTCAGAACTTTCTGGAACTATGAAAGGGGAGGGGCCCAGCCTCTGTAGCAGGAATGCAGGGCAGGTGAGTTCACAGTGGGCATTATGGGATACTGATGGAGGCCAGTTATGGTGATATAATGAACAGCAGCATTTACACTGACAATTTGTCACTTTAAGTTTGCTGCACAAAGCTCTAGGCCTCTCATTGAGGTGGTTTTATTTTGTCACCAAAACAGGGCAGTTTTGTTGCCAGACATGGCATTGCAGTGTGTGCACCAGCCAAAAGCTGCTGACCAAGGGAGCGTTGTGTGTTTTTCACACACCTGAGCAATACAATGATGCTGAAATAACTTTGTAGTGCAGACCTGGCCAAAGAATCACACACACACACACAGAGCTTGCAAGGAAAAGCTCACCTGCTTCTCTGCTTTGGAGAATCCAAACACAAGCAAAGCTTGTCAGGCCCCAGTGGGGATGGCAGGGAGTCAGGTGTGGGCAGACACTGTGCTTCCACCACAGGTGGGCACCGTAGCTTAGCTGGTTAAAGCCCCTGTCTTGTAAGTAGGAGATCCTGGGTTCAACTCCCAGTGGTGCCTTGTTGATTAACTCTTGAGGCACCTGCTATTGGCTACTGCCAATGGACAAAACACAGAGCTTGATGGGCCTTTGGTCTAGCCCAGTATGGCAGTTTAAATTATACTCACAGGCACTGATAACAGAATTACTGAAAGTTTGGGAGTTAAGAGCTGATAGGTCAGTGGTCCAGCCTGTCATAGATGAGCCCCTCCCTCTGGGACAGGGGCAGGTCTGGGCTCTCACACCAGTTGCTCATTGTGGCTGTCAGAATCTGTGAGCAGCTCATTTAGTTTGCACCAAGGGTTGAGCCCTGCTTCATGCACCGTGAGAATGAAAATCCTAAACCACCCTTTGAAATAACGAATGCAGCAGGACGTGTTATTGTCACTGCCCCAAAGCAGATAGACAATGGAGAAATGCCACTGAGTCCAGCGTATTACTCCACTGCCATTTTACCTTTTTTGCTTGCTAAACTCCCTCCCAACCTTGAGGGCTCCCAGAGCCCAATATTGAGCTTGAGCTGAGATGTCTACAGTGCAAATTTACCACCCCACGGCCAAAACCCTCAGGAGCCTGAGCTGGCACAGGACAGCCTTGGGTGTTTCATTGCAGTGTGGACATAGCCAAGCATTATGTCTACACTGCCATTAACACACCCAAGTCACTATTCTCAAACCCTGAGTCAGTTGATTCAGGCTTGTGGGGCTTGTGCTGCAGGGTTATAAAATTACAGTGTAGACACTTGAGCTTCAGCCCAGCCTCCGAGACCCCACAAGGAGTGAGGGTTTCCAAGCCTGGGCTCCAGTCTGATCCCCAGGAGCCCAAATCAGATCATCCAGGTAAGCGGGATTTTATCACAGTATAGATGCCCTCTTAGGATATGTCTACATTGCAATGTAAGCCTAGGGTTAGCAGAAGTCATGTCAGCAGCCCCAGCACATAAACATATACCACGAGGAAAAGACCCACCCCCAAATAAGCTGGGCAGTGTCCTTATCCCTACGGTTTGTAGGTCCAGCAACCAAAAGTCCTTAAATATGAGCCCCCCCGTTACTCCACTCACAGCTGTTGTCCTTAGTCAGTGCAAGCCCAGAGGTGCCTCTGTAGAGTTCACCTGCCATCCTGAGTGGAAAAGAGGGAAAATAAGAAGGCACTGTACATCACTGTCTTGTCTAGGAACTCACTCATCCCTCCACTGCCACCCTGTCCTAAAGTTGATTTAACACCTAAATTTTAGTATTGGGACCCCAGCCCACTTGGTCCTGGAACCCTTGTCCCCTGCCTACCAAGTGCTATTGAATTGAGGGTGAGTCCCTCAATCGGGGTCTGCCAAGCACAGCTGTGCTGCCCTTGATTCACACAACAAGGATAACAACTCTTCCTTTCTCCTGTCCCAATAACAAGGAGACTGGGAATCCAACACGAGCCAAAAGTGATCATTTTGGCAAGCAATGCAACATATTTCCAATGCACTGTAAAATCCACATGCAGACTCATACATGAAACCTTGCAAGAAAATCTTCCTGAGGGAGTCTGAAGCACCTGCTGCTGGAGGGAAGGAGGGAGCCGTGGTTTGGGATTGAGGGGCACTGGGAATAGGAGGGGCCTGTGCGTTGGGATTGAGGGGCACTGGAAATAGGAGGGGGCTGTGGGTTGGGATAGAGGAGAAGGGTGAAGAGGAGTAGGCTCTGGTTGGGAGTGAGGAGCAGTGTGCATAGGAGGGGCAGTGGATTGGGACTGAGGGTCACTGGGAGTAGAGGGGACATGGGTTTAGGCTGAAGAGCATCATCATTTGGGGATCCAGCAGGATAAAGGAAGGCCGCAGGTGATTCTAATTCCTTAGAGATATTCTGTTTTGTTTTCTGTGTGTGCGTGTGCATGCAGGGGAGGAACATGCTGTGTGCCCAGAGGCCTTTATTCCTCCAGGCTGCAAGGACAGTGAGGACGTTAGGAAGTTGCCCCTTCAAACCCACACACACAAAGGCCCTTCTTAGGAAAGGCACAGTCTTGAAGAGAAAAAGTAACACCAAAGAGGACATCAGAAGAACAATGTTTAAAGATATAGTGAGTAGTTTATTACCTGACCAGGGACTTGAACCCTGGACCCTCAGATTAAAAGTCTGACACTCTACCAGCTGAGTTAGCCAGGCTCACAATAAAAAAAGTACAAGTTATGCAGAGGAGAAACTGGTCAAGAAAAAGGGAAATGGATACAATATGGGAAACCTGCTGCTCTGTCTCTCTTCCCAGTCCTGGCTTGGCCTGGTATTAGTGCAGGTTAAGAAGACAGGGAAATATTGGCATCTATCAGCCTTTCATAGCTGTACAAGACTCAGGCACAGTACAGAGGTGCCCATCTGCAAGTGCCGAATGGTTGGATTGGCTAATGCAGCTTGTAAACGTGCAGGGCACACTGGGATATACAGCCAAGTATCCATCACATCATTCTTTCAGAGGGATAATGATGGGAAGGTTCACAATTGACTCAGTAGTTGCATACAAAGGTGCACATTTGGCGGTTACATTGGGAAATTCTGGCTCCTTCTCAGGCTCAGGTTGGCCACCTCGGTCTAGATGTAGAAGTTACAACATTGAAACTTGAAAGAGGGACCAATTTTCCCATCATTTCCCACCTTTACATCCAAACATGATGACTTTCTGAATGATCCTGCCTCGTTCAGCCAGAAGATCTTGGGGTGGGTGTAGGAGTCACTGGATAAAATTCTCTGGACTCTGTTCTGAATCAGGTCAGAGCAGAGGTACCTAGTGATCTAGTCTGGCTGTAAAATCTAAATATCAACCCCAAATATGGTGTGAAATTAATCCTCAGGAATGGCAGTTCCCCACCCAAACCCAGAAAAGGGCTTTCCAAGGAAGGGGGCTTTTGAGGAAGGAAAGAAGAAAGATATCCTTCTCTCCCTGCAGGAACTGGGCTCTTCACTTTGGACAGAAAGGAGGGGAAGGAAATGGCCACATGAGGGCAGCAGAACTAAAGAAATGAAACACAACAGGCTTCTGTGCACATTGATTCTGCACAGTGAACGAACCTGACTCCTGTATCATGAAAAGCCAAAAAGCCATTTCTTTGTACGACAGGGAGAAAAGAGTTCCAATCATTCCTGCCCATTTACTTTTGAATTATTTTACATTATAAAGAAAATTGTAACAAAATTAGTCTGAACTTGAGCTGCCTGTTATTAAAAGCCTGTTCCCCAATTCAGTTCCAACTGCCCTGCAAGAAACACCCCCAGGGTTAGGCTAAAAGGGGTAAAAAACACAGGTGATGTCGTGCTGGGAGTCTACTACAGGCCACCTAATCAGGTGGAAGAGGTGGATGAGGCTTTTTTCAAACAACTAACAAAATCATCCAAAGCCCAAGATTTGGTGGTGATGGGGGACTTCAACTATGCAGATATATGTTGGGAAAATAACACCGCGGGGCACAGACTATCCAATAAGTTTCTGGACTGCATTGCAGACAACTTTTTATTTCAGAAAGTTGAAAAAGCTACTAGGGGGGAAGCTGTTCTAGACTTGATTTTAACAAATAGGGAGGAACTTGTTGAGAATTTGAAAGTAGAAGGAAGCTTGGGTGAAAGTGATCATGAAATCATAGAATTTGCAATTCTAAGGAAGGGTAGAAGGGAGTACAGCAGAATAGAGAAAATGGATTTCAGGAAGGCGGATTTTGGTAAGCTCAGAGAGCTGATAGGCAAGGTCCCATGGGAATTAAGACTGAGGGGAAAAACAACTGAGGAAAGTTGGCAGTTTTTCAAAGGGACGCTATTAAGGGCCCAAAAGCAAGTTATTCCGATGGTTAGGAAAGATAGAAAATGTGGCAAAAGACCACCTTGGCTTACCCTTGAGATCTTGCGTGACCTACAAAATAAAAAGGCGTCATATAAAAAATGGAAACTAGGTCAGATCACGAAGGATGAATATAGGCAAATAACACAGGAATGCAGAGGCAAGATTAGAAAAGCAAAGGCACAAAATGAACTCAAACTAGCTATGGGAATAAAGGGAAACAAGAAGACTTTTTATCAATACATTAGAAGCAAGAGGAAGACTAAGGACAGGGTAGGCCCACTGCTCAATGAGGAGGGGGAAACAGTAACGGGAGACTTGGAAATGGCAGAGATGCTTAATGACTTCTTTGTTTCGGTCTTCACTGAGAAGTCTGAAGGAATGTCTAGTATAGTGAATGCTTACGGGAAGAGGGTAGGTTTAGAAGAGAAAATAAGGAGAGCAAGTAAAAAATCACTTAGAAAAGTTAGATGCCTGCAAGTCACCAGGGCCTGATGAAATGCATCCTAGAATACTCAAGGAGTTAATAGAAGAGGTATCTGAGCCTCTAGCTATTATCTTTGGGAAATTATGGGAGACGGGGGAGATTCCAGAAGACTGGAAGGGGGCAAATATAGTGCCCATCTATAAAAAGGGAAATAAAAACAACCCAGGAAACTACAGACCAGTTAGTTTAACTTCTGTGACAGGGAAGATAATGGAGCAGGTAATCAAAGAAATCATCTGCAAACACTTGGAACGAGGTAAGGTGATAGGGAATAGCCAGCATGGATTTGTAAAGAACAAATCATGTCAAACTAATCTGATAGCGTTCTTTGATAGGATAACGAGCCTTGTGGATAAGGGAGAAGCGGTGGATGTGATATACTTAGACTTTAGTAAGGCATTTGATACAGTCTCGCATGATATTCTTATAGATAAACTAGGAAAGTACAATTTAGATGGGGCTACTATAAGGTGGGTGCGTAACTGGCTGGATAACCGTACTCAGAGAGTAGTTGTTAATGGCTCCCAATCCTGCTGGAAAGGTATAACAAGTGGGGTTCCGCAGGGGTCTGTTTTGGGACCGGTTCTGTTCAATATCTTCATCAACGATTTAGATGTTGGCATAGAAAGTACGCTTATTAAGTTTGCGGACGATACCAAACTGGGAGGGATTGCAACTGCTTTGGAGGACAGGGTCAAAATTCAAAATGATCTGGACAAATTGGAGAAATGGTCTGAGGTAAACAGGATGAAGTTCAATAAAGATAAATGCAAAGTGCTCCACTTAGGAAGGAACAATCAGTTTCACACATACAGAATGGGAAGAGACTGTCTAGGAAGGAGTATGGCAGAAAGAGATCTAGGGGTCATAGTGGACCACAAGCTTAATATGAGTCAACAGTGTGATACTGTTGCAAAAAAAGCAAACATGATTCTGAGATGCATTAACAGGTGTGTTGTAAACAAGACCCGAGAAGTCATTCTTCCGCTTTACTCTGCGCTGGTTAGGCCTCAACTGGAGGATTGTGTCCAGTTCTGGGCACCGCATTTCAAGAAAGATGTGGAGAAATTGGAGAGGGTCCATAGAAGAGCAACAAGAATGATTAAAGGTCTTGAGAACATGACCTATGAAGGAAGGCTGAAGGAATTGGGTTTGTTTAGTTTGGAAAAGAGAAGACTGAGAGGGGACATGATAGCAGTTTTCAGGCATCTAAAAGGGTGTCATCAGGAGGAGGGAGAAAACTTGTTCACCTTAGCCTCCAATGATAGAACAAGAAGCAATGGGCTTAAACTGCAGCAAGGGAGATTTAGATTGGACATTAGGAAAAAGTTCCTAACTGTCAGGGTAGTTAAACACTGGAATAGATTGCCTAGGGAAGTTGTGGAATCTCCATTTCTGGAGATATTTAAGAGTAGGTTAGATAAATGTCTATTAGGGATGGTCTAGACAGTGTTTGGTCCTGCAGTGAGGGCAGGGGACTGGACTCGATGACCTCTTGAGGTCCCTTCCAGTCCTAGAGTCTATGAGTCTATGAGGTCCCTGCTCACCCCAGGAAGAGGAAAAAGAGAACCCCCCACTGGACACTGTCCTTGGCTCCAGGCTGCTGTCCCAGGGTGTGTGTGGGGACTGATTGTTTGCTGCTGAGGAGGGAGCCAGTAGAGGCCTCTGGTGCTCTGCTCCTAGCATCTGCCCAGCCCAGGCTGTCCTCTGCCCCAGCTGCTGCTCCCAGCCTGCTCTAGAGTCAAACAAGCAGGGCTCCCAGGGGAACAGAGGCTGGGACAGGGCAGCAGCCTGGGTTGGGCTGGGAAGGTGCTAGGATTTCTCGTTCCCTGAGAACTGGCCCGGCTCCCTCTCAATAGCAAACAAACCAATTCCACATCCCCTCCCCAGAAAAATCAGCCTGAAGCCAAGGGCAGCAGGGGACGATTGCCTTTAGTTCCCACCAAGGCAGGAGAGAACCCAGGGCCTTTCTAGCAGGGCTGATGGAACTGACGTGGGGAAACCAGCCTTTAATAACAGGCAGCTCAAGTTGAAACTAAGTGTTTTTAATGATTTCTACAACATTAAATAACCCTTCAATTGTAGTGTCACCATCCATAAAATTGCTTCAGCCTTACAGGTTCTCAAGTACAAAACTAAACATCTCTTCAAATCCAAGGAAGTGGAGATCAGTCAATCTTCAGAGTCATCCGATATAAAAGAATCATGTTGTGGTACATACTGGCCCCATCATGTGACCATCGCTTTTCCCTCCTCTCTGTTAAAAGTTTTAGTATTTTGCACAGAAACTTTCTTCCCTCAGGAGAGACCTGGGAACCAGGGCTGCCAGCCAGACAAACACCTTTAAGAGGAAGAGTAATCTGTCAAAAAATGATCTCCCTCCTTCAGTTCAGTGACACCCTGAAATGTTACTTATCAGGGCAGAGCCGGAGGATTGAAAGCAGCTACATCAAGCCTCTGTGTAGCTAGCAGGAATGAACACAAACACGCCCTTGTATCTGAAGAGATGTTTAGTTTTACCCTTGGTAAACTACAAGGTTAAAGGGAAAGATGATGGTGGTGTCAGATATAAAGGGTGAAACATAAAACAATCATCATAGTTATGCCCTTAGCAACTGTAAATATTTCTAAATTCTTCTTATTATCATCAGTGTATTATTTTCTCTGTCATCTAGACATTGACTAGACCTTGACCAAGAAATTTGGATCTTGACAAAATAATCAACTACCTCTCGTTAAGGTAGTGGACTTGACACCCACTCGGGTTTCTCCACGCAGGTTCAAGTACTAACAACAGTGGCACCTTACAGCCATAGCTTTTAATCAGGGCAATACATTGATACAAATTCCTGTTAAATCATTTCTCAGCCAGAGTCCATCGCCCACATTCCTTAAGACACTGGGCCACCATGTGGACGTTTCATTTCCCTCCTCAATTTCACACAGAGGCACAATTTCCTTTGCACAGATCCAATAACAGTAAAACCTCCCTGTGTCTCTGGTCTGCGCCAGGGCATTCGATTCCAGTGAACCCTTCTCTCCTGCAATGGCAATGGTCAGACAGAGGGGACATGGTCACCTGCATCCCTGCCAGGGAGATATTGGCTCAGCTCTTTCTTTCTGCTGCTGTTGTTAGTCCATGAAACATCAGGGATGGAATGCAAGGCTGAGCTCACACACCAACCCCTGAAACATTTCAGTGCCCCAGAGAAATCCTGCCCCCGGCTATTGGAATGATATGGTGGAGATTCGAATTGGAAAGGGACTGTCTGAATTGTCAGTGTGGGGAAAGAACAACAATCTATAGCAATGTCGTTAGCCACAAACACACAAATCATGCTCCAGCTGGAAGGGAAATGGGCAGGAACTCTTGCTGTTCACCATAGACACACTTACACTAATGCACAGCCGTGAGTGTGCTGGGGAAGCTGGTCTGAGCCATTTGAAGTGACAATTCTGTGAGAACAGAATTATCATATAGGGCAGCAGCAGTTCAGCAAGTAGTTGTGGCCGAGTGGTTAAGGCGATGGACTAGAAATCCATTGGGGTCTCCCCACGCAGGTTCGAATCCTGCCAACTACGGAAGCATTAGTGTGTTGTCATTGCTGCTGTCTTAGTGCCTGACCATCCATGGAGCCAGATCTGGTCTCCCTTTGAGGCTGGCTGTGCTTAAAATACTGCTGTAGCATTGTGGAGTAGACAGCTGCTACAGTGAGGGGAGGGGTTTTCCATCCCTGTAATAGCTGCATTGGCAAAACAATCTTTCCTTTCATTTAGTACTATCTAACCATGGCTTAGGTCAGCTTAATTATACTGGTTCTGGGGGGTTTCACACCCTGAAAGACGTACTTGTTACAGGGTTTGTCCCATCACCCTCCCATTCCCTGGTCTTTCTCACGTGACCAGAGAGCAGCAATGCATGAAGCTCAAAGGTGCAAACAATTCAATGTTTATTGGGGTAAACTTCCAGCAAGCAATGATTCCAGTTTCCTTCCTCAGTATCCCCCTTCCCAGCTCTGACACCACAGAGGCTTGCCTGTGTCCCTGTTCCCCTTCCCTGTTCCTATTCCCCCCCTTAGCAAAACATAATTCCAATTCCCATTCGCATTCCCCCCCTTACTTCCTGATTGACCGCAGACTATATAGTAAAACTTGAGTTCTGCTTAGCTCTATCTTAACCAATCATTTTACTGACCAATCCTAACATATTGTAACATGATTATCTAACCAATTATACCCCACCTCCTTAATTGGTTTACGCAAAACAAATTAATTATACAGCAGACAGAAACGGTTACAGAACCAGACAGAGATTATACAGACAAGCAATAGGAAAGTGGGGACTACAGTGACAGAACAACAAAAAAATGAGGATTTCACACCCCAGCTGTTGGTAAGTGAGTTGTTCCCAGACAGGATGCTATCATAGTAGAGGTTCTGGGTGCCGGTTGCTTAACTGTCTGGCGCACAGGGCAGGATTTTGAGGTTCATCAGTACTCTCTCAGAATGCCAGCACCCATCTTTTGTTCACTTAAAAAGTGAACAGGGAGATTCCAACACCGCAGAACTCATGGAGCTCCAGGAAACATGTAACTTTAGGTCTGGGTGAGTGTATCTAAAAATCAGCTGTGCTGTAGAAGGTCTCTAGGAGTTGAAAGAGATGTGCCATCGTGACCTCCCTAAAGAGTTCATCAACTATTAATGAAAACTAGGGTTGATAAGTCACCTTCTTTGTAGTATCAGGATGGTGGACTGGTCTAAAGTACTAGTTATAAGTTTCTTTTTTTCCAATCCATTGGGTGTTCTGGTCTCTGCATGGAGACGTGATTTCAAATCCCACTCCTGACATGACCATTTAATTCTATCTGCAGAAAATGGCCTCACTTTAATCTCCTTTGCAACAATAGAACACCATTTGCTTAGCTTTTCTCTTCCAGTAGTTGTGAGAGAAGTTCCAAACCAGGGGGAAACAGGGCCTGTTCTCTCGACCCATCAGTTTTTGTCTTCCTTCATTCCAAGCCATTTCCTCAGATACATCCATATTTCCCACACTTTTATGAAACTTTACAGTCATCATTTAATTGCCACACAACTGTACTTATGAAGTAAAGTGAAACACAATTTTTTTTGGATATTCTTGCAGAAGAGTTTTGTTTTCTGACCTGGAATTGAACAGGGGCTACCCAAGGGGGACAATCCTACTCCCTTTTATTTGCTCATCCAAAAAACATAAGTCTGTGGTGCCCTTTGTTTCCTTGCTCTTCAAACACCTGTCAGGGATGGCCAAGGGAGACTTGGTCCTGACTCTCAGGGTCCCTCCCTGCCCTACCTTTCTATATGATTTTGTTGTGTGAGTTTGCGCTGTGTCGTCGTTCCACGCTGAGCTGTTTTGCACAGTGAACCTTTGCACTCTGATGCATTTTTTCGTGTTGTATGGTTTTTACACTGGCTTGTGTTGCACTGGTTTGAGCTGAGCTCTTTTGCAGTGTGTCATTTTGCCCCATGGGGCGTTCATTTGCATGGTGCTGAATTGTCAGGCTTTGCACTCCTACATGTTGTCACTTTGTGCTGCGGAATGTCAGTTCACGCTGAATTGTTAGATGTTAGATTGGGGTGTTTCCACTTTTGTTGTTGTTTGTATTGTATTGCGATGGCATCGAATTATAGAGCTGTACGGTTGCAAGGGCCCTGGAGAGGTCATGAAATCCAGCCCTCTCTGCTGAAGCACAGCCAAGCAGAGACGATGCATTGGGGGCATGTGGGACCAAGTGCCCAGAGCAGCCGGCCCAGGCAGGGAGCAGAAGGAGGGAACCAGAGCCAGAGCAGGTTGTCTATGGGACCAAGTATATGCAGAGTATCCTTAACAGAGGTTTGTTCAACCTGTTCTTAAAAGCCTCCTAGGACAGAGACTCCACAGACACCCTTGGGAGCCTATTCCAGAGCTTAACTACCCTCAGAGTTAGAAAGCTGTTCCCAATATCTAACGTGAATCTCCCTGGCTGCAGATTAAGCCCATTACTTCTTGTCCTACCATCAGTGGACATGGAGACCAAATGATCATTGTCCTATTTATAAAGACCAAACTTTTCCTTCTGCAATCATCCGTTAACTGGTTATTATCCCCTCTTCTTGCCTGGGGTACAATGGAAGAGGAGAAAATACTCTCTTAACATAGGATGCAAATGTCAGTTTGTTCTCTCTTCATGTTTTAGTGAAGCTCAGAGAGAAGAAACATGACCTGCCAAAGAGCACAGAGAGTTTGTTTCCTTTTGATCTGTGACTATTAGCAGAAGAGTGACACCTAAGGGCTGTCGCTATCACCCACCATGGGGCTTGAATTTATGATGGTGGGATTAAGAGCATCATGCTCTACCAACAGAGCTAGCTAGATTTAAAGTCAGTCAACTGCCCAGTCGCCGTGTAGAAGGTGCCCTATAAGAACATAAGAACGGCCATACCGGGTCAGACCAAAGGTCCATCTAGCCCAGTATCTGTTTACCAACAGTGGTCAATGCCGGGTGCCCCAGAGGGAGTGAAGCTAATAGGCAGTGATCAAGTGATCTCTCTCCTGCCATCCATCTCCATCCTCTGATGAACAGAAGCTAGGGACACCATTTTTTACGCTTCCTGGCTAATAGCCATTTATGGACCTAGCTACCATGAATTTATCCAGTTCCCTTTTAAACATTGTTATAGTCCCAGCCTTCACAACCTCCTCAGGTAAGGAGTTCCACAAGTTGACTGTGCACTGTGTGAAGAAGAACTTCCTTTTATTTGTTTTAAACCTGCTACCTATTAATTTCATTTGGTGGCCCCTAGGTCTTATATTATGGGATCAAGTAAATAACTTTTCCTTATTCACTTTCTCCACACCACTCATGATTTTATATACCTCTATCATATCCCCTCTTAGTCTTCTCTTTTTCCAAGCTGAAAATTTCTAGTCTCTTTAATCTCTCCTCATATGGGACCCATTCCAAACCCGTAATCATTTTAGTTGCCCTTCTCTGAACCTTTTCTAATGCCAGTATATCTTTTTTGAAAAGAGGACACCACATCTGTACACAGTATTCAAGATGTGGGTGTACCATGGATTTATATAAAGGCAGTAAGATATTCTCTATCTTAGTCTCCTTTTTTTAATGATTCCTAACATCCTGTTTGCTCTTTTGACAGCTGCTGCACTCTGCATGGTAGTCTTCAGAGAACTATCCATGATGACTCCAAGATCTCTTTCCTGATTATTTATAGCTAAATTAGCCTCCATCATATTGTATGTATAGTTGAGGGTATTTTTTCCAGTGTGCATTACTTGACATTTATCCACATTAAATTTCATTTGCCATTTTGTTGCCCAATCACAGTTTTGTGATACGTCTCTGAAGTTCTTCACTGTCTGCTTTGGTCTTAACTATCTTGAGCAGTTTAGTATCATCTGCAAACTTTGCCACCTCCGTTTACCTCTTTCTCCAGATCATTTATGAATAAATTGAATAAGAGTGCTCCTAGGACTGACCATTGGGGAACACCACTAGTTAACCCTCTCCATTCTGAACACACCAATGGGCGAACCTGGAGAGAGAAGTGGCAGCCCTTCGATAGGTCAGCTGGTAGAGCAAATGACTAGAGCCGGCACTCAAAAAGTCATCCTTTCGCCTTTCTGACTCCCACTTGAAGGAGAGCTTCTTTTTCTTCCCCTTGCTGACAAAGAGCAAGAGAAGAAAGAAAGGTCAGGTGCTTCCAATACTGGGCTCTGGGCCCCCTCAAAGCTGCAAGGGAGTTTAGCAAGCAAAAAAGGTAAAAGCGCAATGAAGTATTACCCTGGACTCAATGGCATTTCTCCATTGGTCTGTCTGCTTTGGGGCAGGGACAATAACATGTCCTGCTACATTCGTTATTTCAAAGGGCGGTTTAGGATTTTCATTCTCATACACTGTGCACAAAGCAGGACTTAACACTCAGTGTAACCTAAATGAGTAGCCCACAGATTCTGGCAGCCACAAAGAGCATTTGGTGTGAGAGCCCAGACCTGCCCTTGCCTCTGCCCCTGCCCCTGCCCCAGGGGGTCATGCACAACCTACCAGCTGCTAACTCCTAAACTTTCAGTAACTCTATTATCAGTGCCTGGAGTGTAATTTAAACCATAAGAAAAACCACACTGGGCTAGACCAAAGGACCATCTAGCTCTGAATCTTGTCTTCTGACAGCAGCCAAGAGCAGGTGCCCCAAAAGCCACTCAACAAGGCACCACTGAGAGTTATTATCCCTGCCCCAAAAGCAGAAAGACCAATGGAGAACTGACATGACTCCAGGGTAATACTTCCCTGCGGTTTTACCATTTCCACTTGCTAAACTCCCTCCCAACCTTCTGGGCTCCTAGAGCAGGGTACTGAGCCTGAGCTGCGACACGCACACTGCAACTTTACAGAAGAAGCCACATTACCCTGATTACTCCAACACAGGCCTGCCCTGGATGTTTCATTGCACTGGAGACGTACCCTAACATTATGTCTACACTGCCGTTAACACACCCAGAGCAGCTGTCTCAAAGCCTGGGTCAGCTGACTCAGGCTTATGGGGCTGGGACTGCAAGACTATAAAATGACAGTGCAGACATATGGACTTGAGCCCAACCTCTGAGACCCCACGAGGGGCGATGGTTTCTGAACCCAGGTTTCAGTGTGAACACAAATATCTGCACCACAGTTTTTAGCCCCTCAGCCTTAGCATAATGAGCCCAAGTCAGATGACCCAGGCCAGTCATCCTGCCATCTTTATCCCAGGAGAGATAGACTCTAAGGGCACGTTCCCATTGCAATGTAAGCCCAGGGGTGGCAAGCTGTGCTCAAAGCAGCACCCTGCAAGCCCCATATTCACCACTCTCATATAGTGATGATACGTTTTGAACAAAGTCTGCCTGGTGAGGGATCATTTCAAAAATCTTGAACTGTTCATCTGTTGAACATTAATGGCTTCTTGCATTCTATGTGTTCACATTGGTTTGGGAAGTTATGAAGTTTGCTCTGTGTGCATTACAGAAATATGTTATGACGTTGGGAAATGCCCCCCACCAGCCTTTCAGGTGCAAAAATGGAGGAGCCAGACTCCCTGCTGGCCCATTGAAGGTATCCACACTCCCAAGGACTATTCCAGGAACCACGTACAATGCAGACTTCTCTGAGATAGCGCAGAGACAATGGACAGTGCTTGACTCATGTCGTAGCAAAGGTACTTTCTAGCAAGTTGGAAGAAACTAGGAAAGGGAAGTAGAGACATTATGAATTGGCCTCTCTCCCCCACAACTCAACAGCTGGAAACACATCTGGAGGACAAAGACTGAAATGAGATAAATCAGAAGAGAATAAGAATAATACATTCAAATCAAGTCCTCAAACAGATTAGTATTGGTTTTTCAGCAGAAAATTTTCAGTTTGGGGAATTTTCATGACAGGTGTGCATGAAAGGAGAGAGAGAGAATTTGAGTGAAAGTTGGCCAACACAGAGAGAGAAACCTAGGAGGACGAAAGAAATTCACAACAGGGAGTCACCCTCATGGATCCAACTTTCTGCTAGGGAGCACACACCACTCCTGGCCAGAGAGATGATCAGCTCTCGCAAATGGCAACTTCATCTCCCCTGAAGCCACAGCTAGTCCGGAAACCCACACCCAGGTAACGGGAAGTCCCTGCCTGGAGCCAGTACGGCTGTGACCAGAACCCTTCCCAAACCAGATACACATCTCACCGACAGGGATGGTTACTCTTGTCCCAGTTGGGGAGCTCTTGCCTGGCATCAACAGGATTCACGCTGTCGCTGCTCTTGATCACTTTCCATCTCACCTCAGGGCTGGACTCCGTCCCCATGACTTCTTTTCCCTTGGTATGAAACACAACACAAGAGGAAAAGAAAAAGAAATGGTGGTGAGGTTCCTCTTCTCGCTACTCCCGCACCCCAGGGCTTCGGCTTCAACCCTCCTCCCATTCTGTCATTACAGCTACAATTAGAAATCTGAGCCCAGGGCTCACACCTGCTTGTCTCCCCAATCCTAGGCCCTGACCAGCATGTCTCCCTCCATACAAGTTACCTGGTCTCATCTTAGACTCCATCTTCATATTGCTCTTCTCCTTCCCAGAGCTCCTGCTCTGCTCCTCAGACCTGTCTGTCTCAGCTCTGCAGGCAGAGGGGAAGGGGCATGATGGGAACACAGACGCCCCATTCCAGACACCACACAGCATCCACAGGGCTACCAAAACACCTCATCTTCGGCCAAAACCACACCTCACCCCGAGGGAGCAAAAAGCCTTTGTGAGCATAGCACACACAAGACAGGAAAAGATTAACACCCACACCCAGCCCAGCCAAAGTGGGAGCTTCCTCACCTTCCTGGCCACAGGTCCATGGGGCTCATGGATGGAGAAGTATGCTGGGCTGTGGGGGTCCCTGAAGAACTAGCTCCGCATGTGAATGACTGGGATGTATGTGGAGGCCTGACTGTGGGCTGGGGTGTCCAGGAGGACCTGAGGGAAGGGAATAGGGGGATTAGGGATAGAGGAGAGTGGCGTTACCAAGGAGCATTGTGGGAATGTGGGATTTAGAGAGCCCAGAGTGGATGGGTGTCGGCGGTTGGACAACCCCACAGTGGTTGAAAAGGGGAACCTGGCAGGTTTGGGTGTAGCAGAGATTGAAGATGAGGAATCTCACAGCCTCGGGATGGACTGGGGGAGTGGGAGGATGGGAAAGTGGGGCCCAGCAATGAGAAATGGGATGGAGGCAATTAGGGGTGGGGCGCTGAGGAGGAGGATGGGGGAGGAGGAGGGGGGGCAGGGTGCTGAGGACGGGAAGGAGGATGTGGGAGATGAGGCAAGAGGAGGTCGGTGTTGGGGTGCTGAGGGTGGGGGGGGAGGAGGAGGTCGGGGCGAAGGGAAAGGCCAGGTAGAGTGTACACGATGGGGGAGGGGATGCTGGGGGCCGAGGGATCCCCACAGATAGGGGTGGGGCTAGTGAGAGGGTCACAACAGATAAGGGGAGAATCACAGTGGATGGAAGGGACACTGGGGGCCAGGTTGTGGGGGCTTGAAGGGGCTGCTGGGGCCCTACAGCGGGAGAGGAGGGGGCGGTGCTGGCAGGAGAGTCACAGCGGACGGGGGGGACACCGGGGGGCAGGTTGGGGGAGGTTGAAGGCCCCGCGGCCCCAGGCTGCCGCTTGTGGAGCTGCTCCCAGGCAGCTCAGCCCCCACCCCTGCCCCCCTCAGGCCCAGCGGGGGGGGTGAAGCCCTTTCACTCGCGCTGCCTCTGCCCTGTCCCCCCCCGCCCGGCTCCCACGGGCCGGGGCTGCTCCCGGGGCAGGGGCTGGGCCTGGCGCCTGGAACTGGGTGTCTGAGCCCCCGGCCCCCCCGTGCGGAGCCGCCTCTCCCCGTCCCGGCTCAGCGCCCCTCGGCCCGGCCCCGCCCGCCGGCTGCCCCCGAGCCCGCGTCCCCCCCGCAGCGCCGGGGCAGGTCCCACTGGTGCCCCCCCCGGCTCCCCGTGGGGAGGGGGCGGGGGCAGCGAAGCCTCGGGGCGAGGGAACCAGGCCCGCACCCCACGCGCCGAGTCTCTGTCCCGCGCTCTCTCCGCCAATCAGGGAGCGGGGAGGGGCGCGGCGACCTGACGAGCTACGGCCCCTCCTCCAATAGAGGCCACGTGTGAGAGGGAGAACTACGCTTCCCAGTGTGCACCGGGGGGGGCTCTTTGCCTGAGCAACCGTGCGTCACTTCCGCTCTGAGCCGAGCCAGGAACTACAATTCCCAGCCTGCCCCGGGGCGCTTCCGTCCTCTCGGGCCCAGGTGAGGGCGGGTCCCTGGGTCAATCGCGCACCTCCTCCACCCCCCACAACTCCGCCCCCCGCCCCGCCCCCCAGAGAGCCCCGCCCCTCGTGCAGTGTGTTAAGCTGCTCCGCGTGGGAACGTGCCGCGCCGCTTCGCCCCTTTCACCCCCGCACAAAGCAGCTGATCGGGGCGGGGGCGGGAGCGCTGGGGGCGGAGGCCGAGGACCGGGGGGGGGCAGGTCAGTGCCGGGTCTGTCTCTGCCCGGTGACTTGGTACATTTGTCTGCACCGCGGGGATATTCCCAGCACCCCTTGTTCGCTGGGGCTGTAACCCCCCATCTGGGTGTGAGCTGGTTTCTGGGGGTGTCCGATGAGCCTTGGAACCGGCTCCTTGTCACTCCCCGAACTCCCGCTGTGCCCGGCCACCCAGCCCCGTCCTCCTCCCTCGGGTGAGCCCGGCTTTAACCCCCCTGCAGTGCCAGTGTCACCCGCAGACAAACCTGCCACTGAACCGAATTAATCCTCCTCATTCCCCGAGCTCCGCCCTCCCCCCAAAGCCCTGTCCCTGCCCCTGCCCCTTCCCTTTCCCTTTCCCCCTGAGACCCCGCCCCTGCACCCCCCATTCACCCGAGACCCTGTGCTCACATTCCTCCAAGGCCTTGCCCCTGTGCCACCTGTTCCCTCTAATCCCTGCCCCTGCATCATCCCTTCCCCCGAGGCCCTGCCCCTTCCCCTTCCCCTAACCCCCATCTCTGCATCGTCCCTTCACCCGAGGCCCTGCCCCTTCCCCAACCCCCATCTCTGCATCGTCCCTTCCCCCGAGGCCCTGCCCCTTCCCCTAACCCCCATCTCTGCATCGCCCCTTCCCCCGAGGCCCTGCCCTTGCACCACCCCTACCCCCACTCCCAGCCCCCGCCTGGCCCCTTCCCTCGAGTCCCCGCCCCTTCACCACCCATTCCCCTGAATGGCCATCCCTACATCACCCCTTTGCCCAAGACCCCACCCACACGCTTTCCCTTTGCCCCGAGACCCTGCCCTCACACTTCCTCCTCCTCGAAGTCCCCAATGCCACACTGCCCATTCTCCCGATTCCCTGCCCCCGCACCGCCCCTTCCCCCCAATTCCCTGCCCCTGCACCACCCATTCACCTGAGACCCCGCCCTTACACCACCCATTCACCTGAGACCCTGCCCTCACATTGCCCCAAGACCTCACCCTCCCACTGCTCCTTCTCCCGAGACCCCACCCCTGCACTGCCCCTTCCCCTGAGGCCCCCCCTTGCACTGCCCCTTGCCCCGAGGCCCCGCCCCCGCACCATTCAGTGACCCAGGAGCAGGCCAGACCTGGGAGGGGGGAGACAGAAACATGCTTTGCTCTGCCACAGACTTCCTGGGTGTCCTTGGGCACATCACTCAGCCTCTCTGGGCCTCAGTTCTCCCTTCTGGGAAATGGGGCTGATGGTGCGTCCTACCCTTGCACGAGCCTGGGAGGAGAATTACCCTGTGAATTAGGATGATGCTCGGATCCTGGAGTAACGGGGGAGGGGCTCAGGGGGAGCATACCTCCTGACCCTGGCTGGGCGCCCCCGGTCCCTCGTAGCAGGGGGCTGTGCAGGAGGGTCTCTTTGCAACCATGAGTGGGTGTCTGGTGGGTGCTCTTATCTCTGCCAGAGACCCCCTAGAATCTCACTAGCTTCCTCTGCATGCGGGGAGGGGCTTCCAGGGCCGCCCAGAAGGGGGGGCAAGAGGGGCAATTTGTCCCGTGCTCCGCAGGGGCCCCCAGGAGAGTCTTTCGGGGCCCCTGGAGCGGGGTCCTTCACTCGCTCGGGGGCCCCAGAAAACTTTTGCGGGGCCAGGCCCCGGAGCTTCTTCCGCTCCCGGTCTTCACTGGCAGGGGAGCCCTTCCGCTCCCGGTCTTCGCTGGCGGGGGATTCCTTCCGCTCCGGGGCGGAAGGACCCCCCACCATCGCATTACCGCCGAAGCGGGACCTGCCACCGAAGTGCAACCTGGTCTTCGGCGGTAATTCGGCTGCGGGGGGCCCTTCTGTTCAGGGACCTACCACCGAAGTGCCCCTAAGACCCGCGGCGGGGGCCCCCTGCCACCGAATTACCGCCGAAGAGCGGGCTGCACTTCAGCAGCGGGTTCCGCTTCAGCGGTAATTCACCGGCGGGGGGCCCCCGCCATGGGTCTTCGGGGCACTTCAGCAGCGGGTCCCAGAACGGAAGGGCCCCCCGCCACCGAACGGGGCCGGCTCTAGACATTTCGCTGCGCGGGGGGCCCCCTGCCGCTGGCCGGTCCCACGGCTCCGGTGGACCTCCCGCAGGCATGGCTGCGGAGGATCCGCTGGTCCCTCGGCTCCGCTGGACCTCCCGCAGGCGTGCCTGAGGATGCTCCACTAGAGCCGTGGGACCAGCGGACCCTCCACAGGCACGCCTGCGGGAGGTCCGCTGGAGCCGCCTGCCGCCGATGGCCCCAGGCCCCCGGAATCCTTTGGGCAGCCCTGGGGGCTCCTACTTTCTGACTTGGGGGGGAGATTCTGTGATGTCAGAGCCCGTGGGGGGAGGGGTTTGAATCACAAATCTGGAGTGGCAGGGCAACCCCCTTCCCCAGTCAGATTCCACTAGGGGGCTGGGCTGAGACCTCTAGGGAGGGAGACCCAGGAAAAAACAGCCGCCACTATGGAACCCAGGAGTCCTGACTCCCAGTCCCCCTGCTCTCACCTCTAGACCCACCTCTGCTCCCAAGCCAGGGATAGAGCCCAACCCCCACCTGCTCTGACGATTAGACCCCACTCCCCTTTTAGGCTCACTGCCTCTTCTATCCATGCAGCCCACCTGTCCATCCCTTTGCTGCAGGTTCCTGGGGTGTCACCCCTGCTCTGCACTCCCTCAGTGCAACCCAAGGC
The DNA here is from genome assembly GCF_025201925.1 of Gopherus flavomarginatus. NCBI lineage: Eukaryota > Metazoa > Chordata > Testudines > Testudinidae > Gopherus > Gopherus flavomarginatus. The sequence continues at coordinate 3,689,720 of NW_026114611.1, forward strand.
CTTTCCTCCCACCAACCACATTTCCTCTCCCCCCTTGTGCTGGATCATCTGCTTGCCCCCCTGCCTCTTGCGGTGCACTGTGCGGCATGGCTGGGGATTGTGCAATGGCCCAGCGCCAGGCAAGGCAGAACATAAGCCACAGGCCCTGCCCTGCCCTGCCCCACCCCACCCCACCGGATCTGCCTTCCAGGTGCATCGGAGCCCAGCGCCCTGCACCTGTGCCCTCCTGCCCCACAAGGGGTGAGCTGCAGTCCCCACCGTGCTCTGCAGAGGGGAGAAGGGTCAAGCCAACCAGCCCATTTAGGATGGGGGAATCAACACCCTTTTTTCTGCACAGCCACTGACCATCAGCAGGATTCCTCCTTCTCCTCCCTCCTGTGCCTCAGTGTGACTAAATCTCTGCACCTAGACAGCCAGTCCATCCGCTGCACCTCAATCCCCCATGCCTGAGCCTCCCTGCCAAAGTCCTGCACCTGGTTCCATAGAATTAAGTCTCACATCTCGCTGGGAACTCGACTTCTTGTGCCCAGAGATTTTCGGCCCCCGTCAGTAGATGACCTGAGTCTGAGAAACACAGTGTCCGTCTTCTCTAAAGAAGTACTTGGAGAGGTTTTTCTTGTGTGACCATGTGGCCTAATGGATAAGGCATCTGACTTTGCATCAGGTGACTGAGAATTTGAGTCCTTTCGTGGTTGTGCTTGTGCAGTTTTACCATTGTGCTGAAAGTCCTGCTTCCTTTACAGCTGGAACCTCTTCTTGGCCACTCAGACCAATACTCCAGCTTCAGCTAGAGCCCTAGGAAGGTGTTGGAGGATGAGCGTCACAAAGGCTGGGACATGAGCCCCAGGTGCTTCCAGTCTAGCCTTTGCTGTTCCTGACTTGCCAAAGAAACTGGGCGGCTCCCCGAGCTGGTGTGTAGAGCAGTTTCCCTCTTCCAAATGTGCGCTTGTCCCTGTACTTGGTGTTTCTCTACTTCTTGCCAGCCGGGGAAAAGCCTCTTGGGGTAAAATCTCCTGCCCCATTGCAGAAGTGATCACTGTGAGTGGGAACAGACAGAGGCCACACCAGGGGCTGGCCCTGCTTTCCTACCTTCTTCTGATGTTGGCCACAGAGCATCAGCAGCTGCCCCGCATGCTGGTCTGCGGGTGGCCTTCAGTGGGTGTTTGGCATGGCAGGGAGCAGGCTGGCTAGGGGTCTTTGTCGCTGTCTGCTGGCCACACACAGGCGTGGTCCTCCCCTCTCCTGAACAGCCAGAGTTAGTCTGTGTTTGAAAGCAGGGACACAGGAGACTCAAGACAAGAGGGTGAGAAAGACTGAGAAAGGACCTATGAAGACAGCACACACTACAGGGACACTGCCTGGTGAAGGGATGTGGAGACACCAAGTTGCCCCATTTTTCCTGGTGCCCTATGCAGCTGCGTACTGCTCCAGCCTGATACCCCGGCTGTCTGAGCTGGCCAGGAAAGCTGCCCCTGCTCTGCCTCTTCCACAAAGCCCCCACCCCTGCTCTGCCCCCATGCTGCCTCTTCCCGCCCCTGCTCCACTCCATTCTCCCCCCCCACTCCGCCCCTTCCCCTGAGCTACATCCCGGTGGACTGCAGGAGGGATCAGTCTCATCCTGCACTCACCGGGCAGTGGGAAGTGGAACAACCTGGCCCCAGCCTGCTCTGCTCCACCAGCTCCCAGCTGCGACGCTGGTGAGTGCTGGGGGGCATTTCCCCCACCGCCCAAGTTCCAAGGCTGGGAGCAGAGTGCAGCAGGCTGGGGCCAGATCACTCCACTTCCCGCCGCGCAGTGGAGTGACTTGGGCCCTGCTTTCTCTGCTCTGCCAGCTTGGCACCAAAATGTCTAGGGACAACCCAGAATAGATCATTTTCCCACAGGGACCGATGGCTGTTAGAATAGAGATATTCAGGCTGCTTGTACAGGCCTAGACTTTAAGAATTTAGGTGTATCTTTATCACTTAGCTAGTGACAGGGGTATAAAACAAAGAACCAAAATCCCAGTCTGCCTGTGTCTGGGCCTTCTCTCCCTAGGAGAGCCTGAGCCCTTGTTCGTAGGTGTCATAAACAGATAGTTAAGGGTTAATGTCTCTTTTACCTGTAAAGGGTTAAGAAGCTCCATAAACCTGGCTGACACCTGACCAGAGGACCAATAGGGGGATAAGATGCTTTCAGATCTTGGTGGAGGGAAGTCTTTGTTTGTGCTCTTTGTTTTGGGGGTTGTCCGCTCTTGGAACTAAGAGGGACCAGACGTCCATCCAGGCTCTCCAAATCTTTCTGAATCAGTCTCTCATGTTTCAAACTTGTAAGTAATTAGCCAGGCAAGGCGTTAGTCTTATTTTTGTTTTCTCAACTTCTAAATGATCCTTGTTTGCTGACTGAATTTTACCTCTGCTTGCTGTAACTTTCAACCTAAGGCTAGAGGGGTTTCCTCTGGGCTATATAAATCTGAGTACCCTGTAAAGTATTTTCCATCCTGATTTTACAGAGATGATTTTTATCTTTCTTTCTTTCTTTCTTTCTTTAATTAAAAGTTTTTTCTTTTAAGAACCAGATTGAATTTTCCTTGTTTTAAGATCCAAGGGGATTGGGTTTGGACTCACCAGGGACTGGTGGGGGGGGAAGGAGGGGGGATGGTTAATTTCTCCTTGTTTTAAGATCCAAGGGGTTTGGATCTGTGTCCACCAGGGAATTGGTGAAGCCTCTCAAGGCTGCCCAGGGAGGGGAATGTTTTGGGGGGACAGGAAGTGATCCAGACACTAACTTCTGGATGGTGGCAGTGTTACCAGATCTAAGCTAGTAATTAAGCTTAGAAGGGTCCATGTAGGTCCCCCACATCTGTACCCTAAAGTTCAGAGTGGGGAAAAAACCTGGACAGTAGGCTAAGACGTTTGGCTAAGCAGTAGGGGCAGCCATATGCTGGGAAGTGAACGGTCACATCCTCACCTCCCAAACCCGTCACACTGAACTAAGGTGGGGGTTGGGCTGTTGGGAAGAAGATCCTGTCCCAATAGTGTCCATCACCACCAGATAAAGAAACAGATCTTAAGGGAGCATCCGGTCTGGCAAGAAATTCCCTCTGAATGGCTGTGGTTGTGAAACCGTCATTTCTGTAGAGTTTACCTTTATGGCCCCCGCTTTTCTGTTGTCAATCTGTGTGGTCCTCTAACTGTTTCTGTCTGCTGCAGAATTAAATTTGCTGGGTGTAAGTTAATTAGGAGAGTGGGATGTAATTGGTTAGAGAATTCTGTTACAATTGGTTAATTACATTTCAGTAAAATGATTGGTTAAGGTCTCGCTGAGAATATTACTGTATAAACTGAGGTCAAACAGGTGGACGGGGAAATTGGACTCATGCTTGCTAATGTGGGGGGATGGGAATAGGGAACGGGGAACAAGGACACAGGCAAGGCTCTGCAGTGTCAGAGCTGGGAAGGAGGTTGTGGGGTAAACACTCTGCAGTGTCAGAGCTCATAGACTCATAGACTTTAAGGTCAGAAGGGACCATTCTGATCGTCTAGTCCGACTTCCTGCACAATGCAGGCTACAGACTCTCACCCACGCACTCCTGTAACAAACCCCTGACCTGTGTCTGAGCTATTGAAGTCCTCAACTCATTGTTTAAAGACTTCAAGGTGCATTTTACCCATCTATGGAGTTGTTTACAACTTTTAGTGTGGAAATGAGATGCCAGCCCAGCAGTTTATGTATGTCTAAAAAGGACATTTAGTCATTAATGACTTTTTATTTGTGGTATAGATGCAAATATGTAGTAGAACTATAAAAGCTCTATTTTTAAACTAGATTGGTTCTTGACCTTGAACGCAGAGCAACTTTCTTTTTTATCCCTGGGCCAAGCTGAATTTCAAATTAACCTGTTCCTTTCCTCAATAGACAAATTTGCTCATGCTGTGTCAGGGCTTTTTGCTAATTAAACACTCCTCTTAGATGTATGATCTTATCTAGATTGAAGTACCTTCTAGTGGGCATTGTTTAGATGTAAATATTCCAATTCTCTAAATACCTGCAGGATGTTGAACAATAATGTACGTACATGTAATATGCGGGGGTACCCTTAGGGAGTGAGGTGGAATGTTTAGACTGTCCCCCCACCCATTTTCCACTTACACACACAGGGAGGGTACCCTGTCTGCGCTAGCGGCTCATAAACTAAGGATTTTTCCCTACAGGGTACTCACACAGGAGAGGTTAATGAGGATGGCCACGACCCTCCTACACCTCCCTTCAGCAAAAAGCGTCGGCTAGTGTGACGTTATTGATATAAACTGGGACCATATAGAACATGGGTTGCAACCAAGGTCCTGTAGTGGCACCAAGTCCTAGGTAAAGGAGGTCATATAAGGTGTCTAAGACCAGGTTACGGATTACTGGTTATGATTATGCTGTCTGTATGTCTGTATCATTCTGGTAGTTGAAGTTATGAATATTGGCTGTATGCTGTCTGTATTTCAAACTTGTGTTGTGTTACTGGGAAAGATCCCAGACAAGTTGGTGTCAGTTCTGTTTAGCCTGCTTGATGGCCCATTAAGGACCATCACCTACACAATTGTCCCATCGAGAGAAGGCAGTTACTCCCTGTGACTCAGCAGGGTGTGCAGAAACTGGCCCATGTGACTGCAAACTCCATTTTGCTGTAACTTTCCAAAGCAGGAACAAAGGAGTGTTCTTACACCTGGAAAAGCCTATATAAGGTGGAGGCCTCATCTCCATTTGGTCTTCAGTCCTACTTCTTACCTCTGGAGGGACTTTGCTACAAGCTGAAGCTCTGCATAAAGGACTGAATGACCCATCCCAGCTGGGGATGTTCTCCAGAGACTTGATTTGAACCTGCAGTTTACGCCATCACTGCTACAAGCCTGAACTAAGAACTTTGCCATTACTGCATGTAATTGATTCCATTTAACCAATTCTAGCTCTCATCTCTATCTTTTTCCCTTTATGAATAAACCTTTAGATTTTAGATTCTAAAGGATTGGCAACAGCGTGATTTGTGGGTAAGATCTGATGTGTATATTGATCTGGGTCTGGGGCTTGGTCCTTTGGGATCGAGAGAACCTTTTTCTTTTACTGGGGTGTTGGTTTTCATAACCATTCATCCCCAGGACAGGTGGCACTGGTGTTGATACTGGGAGACTGGAGTGTCTAAGGAAATTGCTTGTGTGACTTGTGGTTAGCCGGTGGGGTGAAACCGAAGTCATTTTTGTCTGGCTGGTTTGGTTTGCCTTAGAGGTGGAAAAACCCCAGCCTAGGGCTGTAACTGCCCTGTTTAAGCAATTGGTCCTGAATTGGCACTCTCAGTTGGGTCCCGCCAGAACCACATCGTCACAGCTAGTCTCTGGGAGATGGTGCCGCTTCCTCTGATTGCATCCAGTGAGACGATCAGACTGTCAATAGCCCACACGGAAAGGAAAAGGGGTGGGAAGATGGGTACACACACTCCTAGACCCAGGTAGCTTCCTCACCGGACGATGCCAGGCCGAGACAGCCCACCATGGGTCGGACCTCCTAAAGATCCACTAGTTACCGGGCTTGCGTTAGAGTAGTCCTGGTCACGAGCTTTTGCTTCACAGGGTACTCTGGGCGTCTTCCGGTAACAGTCACTCACACTGGCCCCCAGTACCATTCTGCATCTGATCTTGCTTTGCCTTTTTTTCAGTTTATGCTTAGTCATCGGATCCGAACCAAACACCTTCCAATTCACTAGAATGCATTCTAAGGGTGTGCACCGTAACTGGCGCCCCATACCATGCCCTTGACCCATTATATGACGCTCTATTGTCTAATGGGAATTACAACGACTGGGCATCCCCAGCCTCGGGGAAAAGTCCACACTACTGGACTGTTCCTACCTTATCCAAGGGACCGGTTCCTCACTGTCGCCCACAGACAAAGTCCAGACCACTGGACTATTCTTACTTTATCCAAGGGACCGCTTCCTCACTGTCGCCCACAACTGCTTCTCCAGTACTCGAGCGCGTTGCACCGTTGTGCCTTTTGGGGTCAGTCGAACTGCATTTCCGACGAGCCCCCGGTGAAGTCACGGGTGTGCACTGGGCGTCGGTCGTCGCCGCAATCCGTTGACCACCAGGAGGGATCCGGGCAAGGCAAATTTTAGCCTCGAGTCCACCCAGGGACGCCATGAACTGTGCCAGCATAGATAGTGCCCGGGGCCAAGTAGCAGCAGTTCGTGGCCCTGTGGCTCGGCTCGAATAAACACACCAGGGTGGAGAAGCAAAACACAAGTTTATTTGAGCTCAAATAAGGTGCAAGGGAGAATACAATCTCAAATCCTGCACACACACACAAGCGGCTTTTCCCTTTTTAAATTCTTTTTCCTTTCCCCCCTCCTTTCCCTGTAGCAATTACGAAAGCGCAGGTGAATTAAGTAATTTTGGCTGCGGCAGCTCATTAGTAAGTTTTCCTTCTGCAAGTTATCTTGTCCTTCAACATGGAGGCCTTATCACTTCTGCTTTAGACCGGTTTGACTTGTGCTGCAACTGATAGCTTTCTAAGTCGAGTGGAGTTCAACATGGAGGGGCTTTGGTTCGCTTTGGCCTAGAACAGGAGGGCTTCATCGACACTCCTGGCCTTCCACCCACCCGAGTTACCTAGGGTTATGTCTAGTGACACCAACACTCCCTAGCTCTGAGAGGGAACTGGGGAGCGGCCTTTCCTGCGGGGGAGGGGCGCTGAGTTCCTTCCCCACCTCCGCGAGCGAAATGGGGAGCGGCCATTCCTGTGGGGGCGGGGCACTGGGTTCCTTCCCCACCTCTGTGAGGGAAATGGGGAGCGGCCATTCCTGTGGGGGTAGGGTGCTGGGTTCCCTCCCCAGCTCTGTGAGGGGACTGAGTAGCGGCCATTCCTGAGGGAGCAGGGCATTTCCTTCCCTCCCAAGCTCTGCCAGGGGACTGGGGAGGGGCCGTTCCAGTGGGGGCGGGGCGCTGGGTTCCCTCCCAGCACTGGGAGGGGACTGGGGAGCGGCCGTTCAAGCGGGGGCGGGGCACTGACTTCCCTCCCCAACTCTGCTAGGGGACTGGGGAGCGGCCGTTCCTGTGGGGGTGGGGCACTGGGTTCCCTCCCCAGCTCTGCGAGGGGAATGGGGAGCGGCCGATCCCGTGAGGGCGGGGTGCTTGCTTCCCTTCTCAGCTCTGCTATGGGACTGGGCAGTGTCCATTCCAGGGGGGCTAGGGTGCTGCATTCCCACCCCAGCTCTGTGAGGGGACTGGGGGACGTTTTTCCTGTGGGAACGGGTCGCTGGGTTCCCCCCCCAGCTCTGCAAGGAGATTGGGGAGCGGCCGTTCCTGCGGGGGCAGGGCACTGGGTTCCCCTCCCAGCTCTGTGAGCGGACTGGGCAGCTCTTGTTCCTGCGGGGGTGGGGCGCTGAATTCCCCTCCCAGCTTTGTGAGGGGACTGGGACGCAGTCTTTCCTGCGGAGGAGGGGTGCTGCCTTCCCTTCCCAGCTCTGCGAGGGGACTGAGGAGCGGCTGTTCCAGCGGGGGTGGGATGCGAGGTTCCCTCCCCAGCTCTGTGTGAGGAGTTCGGAGTGGCCGTTCCTGCGGGGGCCGGGCGCTGGGTTCCCTCCCCAGCTCTGCCAGGGCCTGAGGAGCGGCCGTTCCTGCAGGGTCTTAGCGCTGCCGGCCCTCCCCACCTCTGCTAGGGGAATGTGTGTCTGCTATTCCAGCGGGGGCGGGGCGCTGCTTTCCCTCCCCAGCTCTGCGAGGGGATTGAGGAGCGGCCATTCCAGCAGGGGTGGGGCACTGGGTTCCCTCCCAGGTGCTTCGAGAGGACTGGGGAATGGCTGGTCCTGCGAGAGCGGGGCGCTGGGTTTCCTCCCCAGCTCTGCGAGGGGACAGGGGAGCGGCCGTTCCAGTGGGGGCGGCGCTCTGCCTTCCCTCCCAGCTCTGTCAGGGGACTGATGAGCGGCTGTTCCTGCGGGGGTGGGGCGCTGCTTTCCCTCCCCAGCTCTGCAAGGGGACTCAGGAGCGGCTGTTTCTGCGGGGACGGGGCGCTGGGTTCACTCTCCGACTCTGAGAAGGGACTAGGGAGCGGCCACTCGGTTCCCTCCCAACTCTGTGAGGGGAGTGGGAAGGGGCCGTTCCTGTGGGGGCAGGGTGCTGGGTTCCCTCTCCAGCTCTGCCAGGGGACTGTGGGACGGCCATTCCAGCTACGGCGGGGCACTGCCTTCCCTCCCCATGTCTGCGAGAGGACTGGAGAGCTCCCATTCCCGCTGGGGCGGGGCGCTGGTTTCCATTCCCAGCTCTGCGGTGGCGGGGCACTGTGTTCTCCCCGAGCTCTGCGAGGGGACTTCGGAGCGGCTGTTCCTACGGGGGTGGGGCGCTGCCTTCCCTCCCCAGCTCTGCGAGGGGATAGGGAAACAGCCGTTCCTGCAGGGGTGGGGCGCTGGGTTCCCTCCCCAGCTCTGGGAGGGGCCTGGGGAGTTGCGGTTGCAGCGGGGGCAGGGCGCTGGCTTCCCTCCACAGCTCTGGGAGAGGAGTGGCGGTTCCAGTGGGGGAAGGGCACTGGCTTCACTCCCCAGCTCTGGGAAGGGCCTGGGGAGTGATGGGTTGAACGGGGGCAGGGCGCTGGCTTCCATCCCCAGCTCTAGCACGGCCCTGAGGAGTGGAGACTCCAGTGGGGGCAGGGCTGTGACGTTATGAGTGTATTATAATATCTCATTGAAAGGTGACAGGGCCAGAAAGAGTTAATTACCTCACCTCACCGACTGACCTGACCCATGGGTGAACATTACGGACTGGTTAGGAAGATCTGTAAATGAACAGAGCTTTGAAATGCAAGTCTGCATTGTCAGAGGTAGAAGGGGAGGTGTTTCCTCAGGTCTTGTGATCTAAGCAAACAAGTCTTGTCTATTGCTGTAGTTTTAATTCAAAGATCAAAAAAGGAATATTAGCTTTTATGATGATACCGAGTGAAATAGTATTATTGTCTATATGTCTCTTTGAAGGTTGTGGTAACCTGTATCTGAACTGTTTAATGGATAAATGACTCTGTGCTAATTGGCAGGATGTTTGGAAGAAGGAGTTAAGCCTATTGATTTCTCAGGCCAAAAGGCTGCTGGAAATGTATAAGAAGCCTGAGACACGATCCTTCTCATCTCAGATCTGCTCTGGGTTTCAACATGGGGAAACCTTAAAGCATAAGGATTGAGATCCCCAGTCATTGACTGGAGCCACCCTGAATATGGAAATTGGGCTATAACCTGTAGACAATTTCTAAAAGGACTCTTGGCAACTACAAGCTCACCTCTGCTATGTATCTGCACCTCAAGAATTGAAATCAAGTCTGTCTGTATACTGATATTTTAACCAACACTCTCCCTTTATTTTTTTAATACATTTTAGCTTAATTAATAAGAATTGGCTATAGAGTGTATTTTGGGTGAGATCTAAGTTATAGTTGAACATGGGTATGTGGCTGATACTTTGGGATTGGAAGAACCTTTTCTTTTATATGATGAAGTAAGATTTTCAGGAATCATCATCATATCTGACAGGTGTGTCTGGACAGAGGCCTGAGGCTGGGCACTTAAGGGAACTGCATGGTTTAAACTTTTAAGTAACCAGTGAGGTACTATAGAAGCTGTTTTCTGCTGGTTGGTAAATCTAAGTATTGGAATAACCACCAGCGTTTGGGATTTGGCTGCCCTGTTTTGTTTGCAGTTCACCCTGATTGAGTGACCTCAGCTGGCTCCCATGAGCAGCACCGTCACACGGCCGCTCCCCAGTCCCCTCGCACAGCTGGGGAGGGAAGCCAGCGCCCTGCCTCCGGTGAAACTGCCACTCCTCAGTCCCCTTGCAGACCCGGGGAGGGAAGGCAGCGCCCTGCCCCCGCAGGAACGGCCGCTCCCCAGTCCCCATGTAGAGCGGGGGAGAGAACCTAGTGCCCCGTACCCGCTGGAATGGCCGTTCCCCAGTCCCCTCCGAGAGGTGGAGAGGGAAGGCAGCACCCCGCCCCCGCAGGATCGTCCGCTCCTCAATCTTCTGGCAGAAGTGGGGAGGGAACCCAGCTCCCTGCCCCCGCTGGAAAAGCCGCTCTCCTGTCCCCTCCCAGAGCTGGGGATGGAAGGCAGCACCCCTCCCTCGCAGGAATGGCTGCTCCCCAGTCCCCTCGCAGAGCTGGGAAGGGATCCCAGTGCCCCGCCCTTGCAGGAACTGCCGCTCCCCAGTCCCCTCACAGAACTAGGGAGGGAGGGCAGCACCCTTCCCCCGCTGGGAAGGCCACTCCCCAGGCCCCTCGCAGAGCTGGGGAGGGAATCCAGCGCCCAGCCCCCGCAGGAACGACAGCTGCCCAGTCCCCTCACAGAGCTGGGAGGGAAACCAGTGCCCTGCACCCGCTGGAAAGGAAGATCCCCAGTCCCCTCGCAGAGATGGGGATGGAAGGCAGCATTCAGCCCCGCAGGAACGACCGCTCCCCAGTACGCTCGCAGACCTCGGGAGGGAACCCAGCGCCCCGCCACAGCAGGAACGTCTGCTCCAAGTCCCCTTGCAGAGCCGGGGAGGGAAGGCAGCGCCTCAGAACTGCAGGAACGTCCATTCCCAGTTCCCTCTGAGAGCTGGGGAGGGAACCCAGCGCCCCGCCCCTGCTGGAACAGAGGCTCCAAAGTATCCTGCTAGAGCTGGGGAGGGAGCCAAGCACCCTGCCCCCGCTGGAACGGCCGCTCCCCAGTCCCATCGCAGAGCTGGGATGGGAACCCAGCACCCCACCTCCGGAGGAACAGCTGCTCCCCAATCCTCTGGTAGAGCTGGGGAGGGACGGCAGCTCCCCACCTCCGCAGGAATTGTCGCTCCCCAGTCCCCTCGCGGAGCTGGGGATGGAATCCAGTGCCCTGCCCCTGCTGGAACGGCCGCTCCCCAGTCCCCTCTCAGAGCTGGGGAGGGAACCCAGCGCCCTACTCCAGCAGGAACGGCCGCTCCCCAGTCCCCTGGCAGAGCCGGAGAGGGAAGGCAGCACCATGCCCCCGCAGGAACAGCTGCTACCCAGTCCTCTCACAGAGCTGGAGAGGGAAGGCAGAGCCGTGCCCCTGCAGGAGTGGCCGCTACCCAGTACCCAGTGCCCCTGCCCAGCAGGAACGATCGCTTCCCAGTCCCCTCGCAGAGCCTGGGAGGAACCCAGCACCCCTCTCCCTCAGGAACAGCTGCTCCCCAGTCCCCTGGCAGAGCCAGGGAGGGAAGGAAGCCCCTTGCCCCAGCAGGAATGGCCTCAACACAGTCCCCTCGCAGAACTTTGAAGGGGAGGCAACGCCCCGCCCTCGCAGGAATGGCCGCTTGCCAGTCCCCTCGCAGAGCTGGGAGGGAAGGAAGAGCCCCACCCCCGTTTGAACGGCCGCTGCCCAGACCCCAAACAGAGCTGGGAAGGGAACCCATCGCTCCACCCCCACAGGATCATCCGCTGCCCAGATGCCTTGCAGAGCTGGGGACGGAAGGCAGTGCCCGCCCACGGAGGAATGGCCACTTCTCAGTACCCTCGCAGAGGCAGGGAGGGAAGCCCGCACCGCACCCCCGCAGGAACGGCCGCTACCCAGTCCCCTCACAGAGCTTGAGAGGGAACCCAGCGCCCCGCCCCCCCAGGAACGGCCGCTCCCCAGGGCCCTCGCCGAGCTGGGGAGGGAAGTCAGCGACCCGCCCCTGCTGGAACGGCGGCTCCCCAGTCCCCTCGCAGAACCTGGGAGGGAAGGCAGCACCACGCCACCCCAGGAATGGCCGCTCCCTAGTCCCTTCACAGAGCTCTCTCCCAGCGCTGGCGCTCCGACCACACTCACACTTCAAAGCGCTGCCACGGCAGCACTCCCACAGCGCTGCCGTTTGAAATTTCAAGTGTAGCCATACCCTGTGAGTCCTCAGTCTCACTTTGACAGGAGCGGACGTTCAAGCGGGGGCAGGGCGCTGCCTTCCCAGCGCTGCACATAAACCACATCCTCTACGGGTGTAGCTTGCAGCGCTGGAAGCTGCGCTCCCAGTGCTGCGGCATTGATTCCACTGAGGCTTTACAGCGCTGTATCTTGCAGCGCTCAGATGGGTGTTTTTTCATACCCTTGAGCACAAAGTTGCAGTGCTGTAAAGTGCCAGTGTAGCCAAGGCCACAGTTTGTCAGACCACACTGTTTTATTAGCACAGCTCTCTGCTAATAACATCCAAATAATGTGAGCGCCATGCAAGACACAAGCTATCTTATTTATACAGATAAAAGAGCGGGAATTACACAAAGGGACAAAGAAAGCAAACAGTAAAATTCACCTGGGGCACAGCATGCATATCCTACTTCCTTACTAACTCTTAGCCATCTAAGGCTAATACTTCACCAATTGCCCTTAAACGGTCCAATTGTTCTATGTTAATGTCTGTATTCCTGACACCTGGATTGCAGCATTCCAACAATTTTGCTTAAAGGTACAGACAGCATTTCTTTAATCCTTTCTATTTTCACAATATAATTCATTCTACTTTCACAATCCGTCCTTTTGGTCAAGCGCATGCCATGACCAACAATTATTGGGTTCCACAAATTAACCGTTCCTTATCTCTTTGTTCATCAGCAATATTCAAAATCATCATATTAGCACTCTGTTTTGGGGCAGTCACCTGGGTGACACAATTCTGTATACAACAGGAGATTAACTGAAAGCATACAAAAATCACTAAGATTCCAAACACGATAGTTAGGGCTCCCTGAAACAACCAGTTTCCTATGCCAGAGAAATTGAACAGGTTACTTAGCCACTTCCATAAAGAACTCGGCTCTACTTGGGGAAGATATGCGATTTGTTCTAAGTGTCTAGCGTGATCTATTACCTTATTGCTATTGTCAGGTACAAACAGACAACATTGTTTTCCAATGAGAGCACAGGTCCCTCCTTTGGCCGCCAGCACTATGTCTAATGCCTGACAGTTTTGGAGGGCCACCTGTCAGATCGCCCCTGTTTCTTTGGCCAGGGCTCTTAAACTTTCTCCGGTTTTATTTGCCATTATTTTAACTACTGGTTGTAACCTCAGGAGCCTTTTTGCCTGGTGTATTACTCCCCCAAGCGGGATAAAGGAACTGCCAATAGCCTCTTCCCAGGTGTCATTACTGTTCCATATTGTGTTAGACGGACAAGGTCCTCCAGTGAGGTCTGGGGAATTGAGTGGGATAGCCAGGACAGGAACACCAGTTTGAGAGTGGGCTGGGATGTGCTTGCAGACCCAGCATTTAGAAATAATAAGGGTCTGAGCTATCCAAACTTGCTGCTGGATAAAAGAATTGTCATTGTTGTGGACTCCCCAGACCTGAAGACACCAGCAGTAGAGGAACAGGCACCACCAGAGGCACATGTTGGAGGCAGGGCCCTTCTGGTTCTGACAACCTCAACTCAGGAAACCGCAGTCACAGTTTTATGTCTGCCAGGCAGCAGGCACTAGGCTCACTACTGCTTCTTCTTGGGCCTTGCTTTAGGTTGTTGTCTGCTTCTGGCAACCCTTATGAGAACGTAGATTGTAAGGTACTGCAGGCTGTTTCTCTACGTCTTCTTCTGGAGTCACAATTGACTCTGCGTGGTCCTGAAGTGATGATTGGTTCACTGGGGGTGGTGCATTTTTACACGGCGAAGGATGTATCCACTCTGAGATGCCAGACAGTTTAACAGCCGTCGGGGTAGTAAGCAGTGCCTGGTGATTCTTTGATGTTCTTTAAGTCTCTTTACTACTTCTTCCTTGACTCTGGCTATAACAATGGCCTTCACACCTTTATCTTTTCCTGATGCATACATTCCTCATTCACACAAATAAATTGAGAATACAAACAGTAGTATTTTATATCGAGCAAAAAAGCATTGCAAATTAAACCTTGCTAAGTTTTACAATTAATAACCAAGACAATTTACATTGAGACCCAGGCCTTCAATGTTTCTCTAATTTACTTAACATAGACACAATAGAGAATCCTGTCTCTTACTACCTAAATCGTAAAACAAAGAGTTAGAGAGGGCCCAATTTGTAATGCATATGGGAAAACAGAATCTTATAGTCCCAGGGGGTCATTTCTTTCTGCTATTTAAAAAAGGTGGCTAGCAGGATGAAATCAAATTATACTTTAATTCTTATGGGACATTAAAAAATCCTGCTCCTACATATCCCCCTTTTGACACTAAGATTATTAATCGCCAGTGTCACTTCTTATTTAGTCCACATAATAGAAAATACTGAGAGGTGATTTGGACCTATGGCTTTAGCTTTGCATACATTTGTTTTATCCACCAGCACATTTTAAACATTTCAATTAAACACATACAATTTAAAACCAAAAACACAATTAGGGGTAGTAACATTAGTATGCCAGTAGTTGTGGGAGACCATCCAGAAAATATGTTATACCAATGGTAGGCCGTTATGTTTTTCTGCAGTGGCAATTCTTAACATGTCCCCATTTGTGTGTATAATATGAATGGTCCAATTCTCCACATTTTTTTTTCTAGGAACTATGTTACCTTTTTACCTTTTAACAGATGATTGGTAACTGTTTGCCATTCAATGCCAAGATTGATAGAGAACTGAGCTAAATCAGTGCTTACAGTAAGCTGAGACTCTTTTGTTGTTGTTGTGGCAAATAGTAAATGTGATTATTGGTAAACACAGTACTTACATTACATTTACATTTGTCTTCTGGTGGGTTGTTAACACTTTTTAAACACTTTCCCCCAAGAATTAACACATACACATAGCCCATTATATAGTACTTTGGATTATCTGAAAGACAAAAATAACATTTTTCTACCCCTTTTGGGGTGGCATTGATTATTACTTAAAAGATTCCTTTCTTTTACAAATACCCTTGCTGACTGCAGGCAAAACAGAGGAATTACCCCTATATTTTCTTGTGTTTTTTGTTCTATAGGCAGGCCAGGTTTTAATGGGTTCTACTTTTTAAGGGTTATGCGGAAATTATTCCACTGTTTGGTTATTAAATTCATGAGGTGGTGTACCTCAAGTTTTTCCTTTTATACAGCAGACCAAGTTTGTAATGTTTTTCCTGCTGTGTTAAGCTTTAAGTTTATTCACAGGTAACAGCTGAGAAGCATCATTACCATATTACTTTAAAGGATTTTTCCAAAAATCATACACACTATAAGCTGTTACAGGGGTACTTACTAACACTAAATTTATTTTAATGTTTAATATTAACAATAACATTAGCATCAAATCTATTAAAGGTATCTTGTTATACCATGCCTTTTATGGAGGCAATTTGTTTGCTGACCAGGTATGTTCTTTATTTGCAGCTTCTTTTGTGCTGGCAGTTCTCACCTTTCTTTATCAGTTAGGTAATTTGCATCAACACAGGCTTGGCTTTTGGATTCAAAGCCTCAGCAGAGCTCAGAGACTCTGTCTTAACACACAGGGATCTGAAAAAGAAAACACAGCCTATTGCGGCTCTTTTGGAGCCCTAATAGGATTTTAATTCAGCAGCACATTTCATTTGCATTTTTTTTTACCCCTTTCTAGAATATACACAGCACATGGCCTAGGGAAAATGCACATTCTTTCTATACTATAACTTTTTAAAAACATTAGCCATATTAATTATTACATAAGGTGTAACTGTTTCTTTTGTTCTTACAGAGTTTTCGTGTATCTTTATAAAAATGACAGTCTGATTAAACAGAGCTATTTTAAGACTCAGTGTTTTTAACATTGCTTCTTTTTGTTTTGTGCACCTCATCTCTGCTGTTGCTTCAGAGGGTCACTGCTAATTTCTTATTCTTTCATTACAGCTTTTATCTGCTATTGTTTCAAAAAAAAAACCAAACAAACAAAAAGACTTCAGAATCTCTCCCTATTCTCCTGATTTGGACTGCCCTATTGCAGCCATGACTTGGTCTTTATTTAAAAACATTTTAATTTTTGTAAAGAATCAAGTTACCCCTTAAGGGTTAAATGCTAAATCCCAAAGCCAAACAGCACTAATTACCTGGGTCTTGCAAAAAGGTCTGTCAGTTTTGCAACTTTGAATTAAAGAGTCAAATGAATTTTTAGTGGCATTAAAAACAAAAACAAAATCAATTTATCTCACACCTAGAAAACCGGAGTTTTACAAAGCAGATGTGCTGATTTAGATTCCTAGAACGTTGCATATTTTTACAGATAAATAGATACATACACATTTTCTTTTCCTTAACATTTCTTTACACTGCTTTGTTTTTACATAGCTGTATATATATATGGATTATTTACAGGCATTCTTCTGGAAAAAGAGCCCATTTTCCCTTCAGAATGGCTGCAAAGAAACCAAGAATTCTTTCTCTTTAACATGGTCCTTTTTAACATTTTCCACAAAGTTTAACTGCTTAATTGTCTTCAGCCTCTGTAGAGTTAACTTTTCACTCCTTTCTTAAATCACATGTTTATGTCCCAAAATGACACCTTTATCACCTCAGATTTCACCATTTTAAGTATTGTTCCAGGGGTTCATGCCTGCACTTGCTGCTTTTCTTACTCCTGACACTATTCCCTTAGGGCTTTCAACCTGTTTTTCAGTTTCTTTATCTGTTACTTGCCTGCTTGTCTGGGCCCGATCCTGCTTTTTTTTCCAATGAACCGTTTGTGAGTGATATTGTGGTCATTTCACAATTTTGAAAGAAATGTTCAAGGAAAGGGACCAGGAAGGGTGGGGGCTAGTTGAGGAGCCCACCCTCCTTGTTGAATTGGTAGTGGAACACTAAAGAATCAGTTTTTGAGGCAGACAACAAAGGGGAACAGAACAAGGGGCTTTTTGTCCTTTTTACAATGAGATGGGATATGAAGGGGGTTGGATCGATCCGGGGTTTGGAGAACGGGGTAAAGGGAAGCCCTCAGTCTGGTGGTGGGAGAGGAGGTTTTTAATAAAGCTTTTAACTTATTATTTGAATATTTGAGAGAGGCGAGTTTTGAGTTTGTCCACCTATGATTTGCCTCTTGCCACCACTGCATGAAACAATTAACCTCTCCTTTAGCCAATTTAGTTTTAGGTTGGCCTAGTTTGTCCTTTAAGACGTCCACTCAGTCTTTGTTCCAAGATTTTAATAGTGGCCACTGAGTTTTGGGATCCCCCTGAGTTAGCCTAGACCATTTTTCCAGAAATTTACAGGAGTCTGGTCCCTTTTTACAGGAGTCCAGACCCATCCTAAATACATAAAATGAGCCGGCGTTCATTTAGGGAACGGTCCCGACTTAGACGTCTGGTTACCAATACAGGAGGACTTCACACACCAATCACACAAGAAGGAAATTCGGGTTCCTCAAAGCGATGCCCAGTGCAACACACAAAAGGAGCCCACAGGCTATTGCCTCAATCGCCCTTGCTTTCACACCAGGGGTTTTACCCAAAGTGTGGTGCAGCTGCGATTGTGCAGATTCCACTCACTCAGACCGCGGGGACAGGAACCCCTTGGTCGGTCTATCCCCGGACAGAGACGGCACCCAAACTCAAACACTCCACAAGAGGACGGATAGACATAGAGACAGGACAGTCCTCAGTCCGGACAAAACACAGAAATAATTACCTGACCAGATTCCTGATGTCAGATCCCGGGATCCCTACCAGAACAGAGTGGGAACCAACAGGTTTGATGGCGTAGACCTCACTGTGGCTGTGCGCCTTTCCGCTCTAGTGGAGGACTGCTCAGGCCAAATGCCCAGGTGCTGGCTGCCACGGTCATCCTACAAAAAAGGTCAGGAATCACACAGCCCCAGTGAAGACGGTTGACATCTTGGTGGAACCTCCAAATTGTCAAAGTCAGAAACAGGACTCACAATTTGTCAGATCACTCTGTTTTATTAGTGCAGCGCTCCACCAATAACACCCAGATAATGTGAGTGGCCATGCAAGACCCAAACAGTCTTATTTATACAGATAAAAGAGCGGGAATTAGACAAAGGGACAAAGAAAGCAAAACAGTAAAATTCACCTGGGGCACAGCATGCATATCCTACTTCCTTACTAACTCTTATCCATCTAAGGCTAATACTTCACCAATTGCCCTTAAAGGGTGCAATTGTTCTATGTTAATGTCTGTATTCCTGACACCTGGATTGCAGCATTCCAACAGTTTTGCTTAAAGGTACAGACAGCATTTCTTTAATCCTTTCTATTTTCACAATGTAATTGATTCTACTTTCACACAATCAAATGAGGGAGTCCCATCTTCTGTGTGATCTGCAACTGTCTGGGCCAGAGTGAGGTGGAGCTAAGGAGAGAGCAGAATCCCACGAAGAGTCAGGGAGCAGAGCTGCACAGATGTAGTGCCAGAAACTGCTACATGTAGGAATTTGCAACTTGTAGCAGTTACTGATACCTGAGGGACGTTTTGGAGCATGAGCTTTTGTGGGTGAATGCATCTGACGAAGTGGGTATTCACCCACGAAAGCTCATGCTCCAAAACGTTTGTCAGTCTATACGGTGCCACAGGACTCTTTGCTGCTTTTACAGATCCAGACTAACACGGCTACCCCTCTGATACTTGATACCCGAGGTTGTTCTTATTTGCTGACTCGTCCTAATTGGCTAAAACTTGACCGTGGTTTCTCTAGCAAAGACCAGTCCCTGTCCCCTTGGTCCAGACATTTGCATTCACATCAGGCTTCAAGTTGAGAATCATTTCCCATTCCTGCTCTGTGGGAGGGGAGACTTTTAAAAGCTCTCTCTGTGCAACTGCACATGGCTAAGCAAAGAGAACAAACCCCAAATCCCCCCTGTGCTTTGGGAGCCAGGTTTGCTGTGGGAATTCTTCAAGCCTGGGCATTGTGATTATTGACCAGTTCATCGTGATTATTTATTCTGTGATAGTAAAGCCTTATTATACTCACGGCTGAGTGGTTAAGGTGTTAGAATTGATAAATCCAATAGTATTCCCCTCTGTAGGTTTGAATCCTGCTCACAATCTCTCACCCAGGCAGTACCTTTAAACAAACTGATGCTCTCAATTCTCTCCCCACCCCAAGTAAATCCTGTTCTGCTCCTTTCATAGAGATGCCTGGGACACCACCTCAGACTGTGTCCCTGAGGTGTCAGGCAAACTCTCAGCAGCTGAAGTCTCTGCCACTCACCTGGTGCCCTATAGATCAGCCATAGCCCTGGTTCTGCTCCTCTCTTTAGAGCATGAAAGGAGCCGAGTCAGTGAATGCATGGGTGCTATGAGGCTGGAGAACCAACAGGGGGAATAAAAAAGTTGCTCAGCACCCACTGGCAGCCAACTCTGCCCCTGCTTCCGGCCTTGTGGACAAGCTCCTGCCAGGACCGGCGCTAGGGTTTTGAGTGCCCTAGGAGGACAGCAATTTTACCACCCCGTGCGCTGGTCCAGCGGCTCTGGTGGTGCTGCCGCAGTGGTGCTTGCGGAGGGTCCGGTGCTCCGCGGCTCCGGTGGAGCTGTCGCAGTGGTGTCTGCGGGAGGTCCACCGGAGCCGCGCGAGCAGCCGACTGTCCGCAGGCACGACTGTGGCAGCTCCACAGGAGCTGCTTGCCGCCCCTTCCGGACACCCTGGGCTGCCGGCTGCCACGGCGGCGCCCTGACCCAGGGTCAGAGCGCCTCCACGGCAGCCGGCAGCCCGGGCTTTCCCTGGGCCAGGGGACACCCGCCCCTGGGCTGCCGGCTGCCGCGGCGACACCCTGACCCAGGGGACCCCCTGGACTGCGGGCTGCCACGGAGGCGCCCTGACCCGGGGACCCCCTGGACTGCGGGCTGCCACGGAGGCGCCCTGACCCAGGGGACCCCCTGGACTGCGAGCTGCGGCGGAGGTGCCCTGACCCAGGGGACACCTTGGACTGCCGGCTGCTCCGGAGGCGCCCTGACCCAGGGGACCCCCTGGACTGCGGGCTGCCACGGAGGCGCCCTGACCCAAGGGACACCCTGGACTGCGAACTGCGGCGGAGGTGCCCTGACCCAGGGGACCCCTGGACTGCCGGCTGCCGCGGAGGCGCCCTGACCCAGGGGACACCCTGGGCTGCCCGCTGCTGCCGGCAGCTCAGATTCCCACTCTGTCCCAGCAGCAGCGGCTGCTCAACCATTTAAAAAAATTGGGGGGGGGGGCTTTTTGGCGCCTTCAAATCTCGGCACCCTAGGCAATCGCCTAGTCCGCCTAAATGGTTGCACCAGCCCTGGCTCCTGCTCTTCCCCTTCAGCACCTCCCCCTGCCGGTGGTCAGTTGTTCAGTGGGGTGCAGGGAGAGGAGGGAGAGGAATGGAGCAGGAAGATGCAGGGCAGGAAGGGGTGGGACTTGGGGGAAGGGGTGGAGTGGGGAAGGGCAGAAAGGGGGGGATTTGTCCCAGGTCCTGCACCCCTCTAGGGCCAGTCCTGAAGGGAAGCACTGACTATTACAGTGGCAATAAAACTGACCAGCATTGCGGGGGAGACTGAAGATCAGCTCTCATCAGGTCTCTTCTCTCCCCCAAGGTGAGCCAGACACTGCTCTCTCCTGGCTCTCACTCTAGCAGCTGGATGCCAAGGAGCCATTTCCCCACAGGAAGTGCATTGAGTGCCCCTGTGGTGCTGGGGGGGCTGGTGCTGCTGCTGCCTGTGGGGCTGGCAGGGGGGTTGATGTCTGCACAGACTCTCAGCTGCCAGGACGGAGGGGGCACTTGAGACCTTACCAGACTGGCTCAGTGAAGATGGGGGGTTGACAGACCAATACAGACTTTCTCCAGAGCCCAGAGCAGCATTCACCCACGCAGCCAGGCAATGGGCATTTACCACAGCGTGGAGCCAAGGGGGAGGTGTCAGCTGCTGTTCCAGCTCCTCGAGGACAGGCCCTGTCAGCCAACAGACACTTCTTACTCACCACAGCTAAGGTCGTCTGGTTCCTCTCATGGGAGAAGTATGGAGTAGCCATTTGTTTTCCTGTTTGTGCTCCTCTGTGATGTGAAAATCGGGGAGGGGAGGTAGAAGCCCCACTTCCCTTCCTAAATGACGTCCAGTGGGGGAAGCCAGGATAACAAGGTGGGGCAGCAGGTGGTGGCCAGACTCTTACTGTCAGGGTCTAGTCTAGCTCATGGTCCAGCTCAACTTCCTTCCCGCATCACTGGCCCCCAGTCCCCTTCTGCCACCAGGTCAACCCGGGAACTAAGGCAGGAATGGTGTGAGGAAGCAAGTCAAGCTGAGCATGGCAGGCAAAAGCGAGTCTTGTCTTTGTGGGCCACTCACAATGACGTCCTTTTTGTGTGCCATGGCCATGGCCGATAAAAACATCCCAGACAGAGATGCAGCAGGCCAAAATTGCAGTATGCAGGTACCAAAGTCGCTCAGTTGGGCAAGCATTAGTGTAAAAATCTAAAGGTCCCTAGTTCAATCATTGGCTTTAACAGCCCTTTTGTCTTTCTTTGTGTGGAGGTGGCTTGTTTTCTGGGAGCGCAGCAGCACCTTTACCTGAGGTGAATCCCTGATTTTGAGATCCCCAGCAAGACAATGGAGCATGGACTTCTGCCCCAGTTGGCCCACCTGACCTTTTAAAATCAGAGATGGGAGCTGTATTTCTCATGCGACTTATTGGTTGACCCAATATGGTGGGAAGAGAGTGAGGCAGGGTGGCCCTCGGAGATGGTGCCAGAGGGGGCAGGGACTGGGGACAAAAGCTCCTCTCCACAGCTGAGCGAGGGCAGTACTGGGGAAGGGGCATCTGTAAAAGTGTCCACGTGGAATGTGGCAGGGATTGGAGGGCCCAGGAGGAGATTGTAGGATGTTCAGTGACTTGGAGAAGCTGGACTTGGACATGGTGTGCATTCAGGAAACGCACATTAACAGCTTTAGGGTGGCTTGATGGGTAGAGGGTGACTGGAGGAAGGGCCTGTCTTTCTGGCCCTCCTGGCCGGGGAAGAATGATAAGGTTGGAGTCTTGTTCTTCACATTTGCAGTGCTCCATGGCACTTGTTACTGCTAGATTAGTGTTTATGGTCCCCAGTTAAAGTGTGAAAGGAACTGGCTCCCTTCCTCTGGACTACACAGTGTTTGGTGTAGGGGGTGGATTTTAATTGTTTCAGACGGCCTGAGGACCGCTGGTCCCATTTTCCCAACTGTCAGAGGAAACTCTTCTATGATGACCACTCCCTGGTGCAGGTTTGTAGTGAGGTCGGTTTAGAAGACATGTCTCTCCATAGTGGAACCAGTGGAGGGGAGGAGGTAGCCTCCAATTCCTCTGATCTGAGCTCACACCAGACACAGATGCGGTACACCTTTCTGCAGGGATAGGCCAGGAGTCACACTGATTTACGTGAAAGAGAGCACGTCGACAGCCCAGTTGCCACCCTCTTCCTCTTGCCCATGTTTAATAGTCATGGATAGGCAGGAGGGAGGAAGAGTCCCAGGCTGGACCCCAGTACACCTCTCCTCCTCTGGGCACCTAGAGCAGAGGCAGCTGGTGCTGACAGCTCCAAGGGAAGGCTTAAAAGCCACAGAGCAACTGAGGTTGGAGCAAGAGGAGGGGAGGATTTCCCCCAAGAGGCTCTTTCCCAGCTGCTGAGAAGCACAGAAGTACCCGGTGTTTGCTCTTGCGCTGAAAGGGGTTAATATGTTTAGGCAGCCTGGCTAGCTCAGCTGGCAGCACCTCTGCCTCTTACTCTGAAGGTTGAAGTTACAATTCCCTGTCTGGGTGCTTGGGGCTCCTCTTCAACAATACAGCACACAATCTGCTTAATCTCCCATCAAGTAACCTGTGAAAACTAGCCCTGCCACTGGGTGCCTCTAAGAGGTGACATTTTCCCCACTCACACGCACTGAGTGTAGAAAAGAAACTTTAAGAAAAAGGAGGAAACTCACCTTGTATTAACTTGGGAAAACATCACAATGAGGATTCATAACACAACACTATGAGCAGAACACCCACCCATAGCCCTCTGGGCAGTGGCCTTTTGCCTCCGGCTCTTAAATCCAGACACCAAAAGCTCTGTGGATGTTCCCCTCCCTTCACTGCACCTCACCCACAGCTGCTGCTCTGGATCAATGAAAACCCAGAGTTCACCTCTTACCTCCCGTGGGGAAAGCCCCTTTCTCCCTCCACTGTCTGGCCACATTGCTGGCCACTTGCCGTTCCTCCCTGTCACTGCTCTGCTGGCCCCTCTCTGCTCTGGGATGTCTTGTGGTCCCTCCAGGAGCGGAACAGGCTCCCTAAAAGTAGTGGCCACCAGAACCCGAACAGTAGCTCCATCCCTTCCCCTTGAGGCCACGCCCCTGCACCACCCCTTCTCCCCAAGGCCCCACCTCCTGCTCACTGCTCTCCCCCCCTCCCCCTTCACTAGCCCTTATGCTCATTACAAAGTGGCAAAGCAGAGCCCTCCCATTTTAAAAGTTCTGGGTTGTTGTTTCCCCCTGTTCAGGCACCCCTGGGGCCCTGCACTTCATGCAACTCTCCCTGATTTCAGCTGTTAGTGTGGAAGCCCCACTGCTAGTGCAGACTGAGTAGTTTGTTGGATGAGAGACACTGTCCCAAAGCAGGACTAATGCTTAGACCTGGTGATCAGTGATTTCAGATCTGTTGGTCTGCAGCAAGACTCTACAGTGAGTCTTAATGAGCTCTGTTATTACACAGGGACGAACAAAAGGGTCAAATGGTGCCTGGAAGCCTTAAGAAGAATCCACCCCATCAAGTACAACGCTTGTCGCAACCTGCTTTCAATCTCACTGAGAATGTTTTGGGGTCACTCCTTGCATTTATCAACCTAGAGAGAATAGTAATTAATAGGTGCTCCAGTGGCACAACTGGTTAGTGTACAGTACTTATAGGGCAGTGCTGAGAGGAGCTATGCTGAGGTTGTGGGTTCAAACCTCACCTAGAGCACTGGTTTTCATTAACCAAGTGGCATCATCCCCTCATTTGGCCCTGTGGAATGTACAATTCCAGCCCAGGGGACACTGAGGCAGGGGATAAGTTAAAAATGCCCCCTTCACTTATTAGCTCCTCTCCAGAGGGCAGGTCAGAATCTACAATCCTTTCTCCCCACCAGCCCCTGTGCCAGGATCCCTCCAGCAGAGCCTGGAGTCCTGCCCATGGCATCTGTACTATTGACAAACACTAAGTGACAGGGACAAAACACTCAAATCCCGCCTGGTGCAGGGAGCCAGGTTAGCGCTTCAAATTCTGTCGTTCATACGTTTCCAGGCCGGGGAATATCCCACAACAGCATTTAATGGGAAGCTGCCTGCAGAACAGTTACACTGCACACAGCTGCTATGGAGGAAGGGTGGGATTGGTAACATTTTGAGGATTGTTTGGGAAATGAGCCTTTTTATTGTGAGGTTAATAACTATCTCCTCAACTTTATTTACTCAACTTAAAAA
The DNA here is from genome assembly GCF_025201925.1 of Gopherus flavomarginatus. Taxonomy (NCBI): domain Eukaryota; kingdom Metazoa; phylum Chordata; order Testudines; family Testudinidae; genus Gopherus; species Gopherus flavomarginatus. Next base: position 3,714,030 of record NW_026114611.1, read on the forward strand.
TGGGTGTCACTTGATTTTTGCATCTCCCTGTGAAAATACAACTGGCACGTACGGCTTTCTACAGGGGGTCATGATGTTAAAGTTGGGGAATTCAGTCTCTGTACTTCTGAGGGAGTGTTGCTTTTTTAAACTGCCTCACTGCCAGGCACACCGGGCTGTTAGCTGCACCCACTGTCCTTGCCAGGGGCCCTTGCTGAACCCTGGGCGGCTGCATTGCAGAGCTGGGGTTACTCTGCAGGGGGAGAAGCTGCTGGGGAGCAATGTAGAGCAGCTGCAGGAAGGTGACGGGGTCACTATTCACATTCTGAAACGCACAATTTTCCAAATTTGGGAATAGATTCATAGATTCATCCTCCAGCAAGTGACCCCGTGCCCCATGCTGCAGAGGAAGGTGAATGTCTGAGAAGAATTCTAAGGGGAAGGTGAATGGAGAGCAATGACACTGGAGATGCCCAGACCTCCAATGGGGGCAGTGTGGCAATTAATAATCGGAAGATCATTTGCGAAATTAGCCGCCACGGACAAGATTTGTCTCTGTTCCTATTTTACGCTGTGGTGTTAGTTAGAGGAATCAGTACAGATTTTTTACTATATTAATTAAACACTTAATTTTATTTAACCAAGCCAAAAACTTAGTGTCACTTATTTTTTCTCTGTCCTAGCAAGAATGAATTGAATTTTGTGACTTTCTGTAAAGTGCAGAGAGATTAAATGTGGGGAATTCAGTCTCTGTGTTTGTGAGCTGATGTTCTCCTCTCACAGGTCAGTTCCTGCATTGAAATACCAAGAGGAATCTAAGGGCTGGTGTACACTGGGCACTTAACTGGCAGAGTGACATCTCTCAGGGTGTGATCTCCCCCGCAACCCATAGAGTTAAGGTGACCTAAGCCCTGGTTAGATAGTGCTAAAGAAAAGAAAGAACTGTTCTGTCAACGTAGCTATTACAGGGATGGGAAAACCCCTCCAGTGACTGTCTGCTCCAGAGAGCTATAACAGTGCCACAGCAGTGTTTTAAGTGTAGATAGAGTGAAACTAGATCTGGTGCCAGTTCACACTGTGGATGCTCAGGCACTAAGGGTGCAATAATAACAACAACACAGTTGTCAGGATTTGAACCTGTGCCAGGAAACCACAATGGATTTGTGATCTAGCACCTTAACCACTTGGCCACAACTACTTAACATACATTTGCTTAAGTACATGATGATTCTGTTCTCACTGAATTGTCATTCCCATTGTTTGCTCAGACCAGCTTCCCCAGCACACTCATGGCTGCGCATCAGTGTACGTGTGTCCTTGGCTGAACAGCGAGAATTCCTGCCCATTTCCCTTCCGGCTGGAGCAGGATGAGAGTGTGTTTGTGTGAACGACATTGCTGTAGAGTGTTGTTCATTCCTCACTCTGACAATTCAGACAGTCTCTTTCCTAGTCAAATCTCCAGCACATCGTTCCAATAGCCGGGGGCAGGATTTCTCTGGGGCACTGAAATATTTCCGGGGGCTGGTGCATGAACTCAGCCTTGCATTTCACCCTCGATGTTTCATGGATGAACAACAGCAGCAGAAAGAAAGAGCCGAGCCAATATCTCCCTGGCAGGGATGCAGGTGCCACGTCCCCTCTGTCTGCCCATCGCCATCGCAGGAGAGAAGGGTTCACTGGAATCGAATACCCTGGCTCAGACCAGAGACATAGGGAGGTTTTGCTGTTCATGGATTTGTACAAAGGAAATGGTGTCTCTGTGTGAAATTGAGGTGGGAAATGAAATGTCCACATGGTGGTCCAGTGCCCTAAGGAATGTGGGTGAAGGACTCGGGCTGAGAAATGATTTAACGGGGTTTGTTTCAATTATTTGCCCTGATTAAAAACCATGGCTAAAAGGCAGCTACTGTTGTTAGTACTTGTACCTATGTAGGGACACCCCAGAGGGTGTTAAGTCCATTGCCTTCACCAAGAGCAGTTGATTTTTTATCAAGGTACAAATTTCTTGTGAAGGCCTAGAACACAGAGAAAACAATACACTGATGATAAGAAGAAGAACATAAAAAGATTTTGCAGCCACCATGGGCATAACTATGATGTGTCATGTTTCACTTTTTATATCTGGCGCCACCTCCTTTCCCTTTAGCCTTGAAGTTGACCAAGGGCAAAGCTGAACATCTCCTCAGATACCAGGGAGTGTTTATATCCATCCCTGCGAACTACACAAGGGTTTGATGTTGCTGCATTCAGTCCTCTGGCTCTGCCGGGATAAGGAACAATTCAGGCTGTCACTGAACAGAAGGAGGAAGATCATTTTTTGACAGGGAGAGGGACGCCTCCTCTTAAAGGTGTTTGTCTGGCTGGCAGTCCTGATTCTCAGGTCTTGCCCATGGGGCTTCAGCAGTTTTGGGACCAGTTCACTCTCTTGGCCCCAACTGCTGCCCCCAGGGGCTCCCCTCCAGGGGCCCTGGCAGTGCAGTATCTGCCTGCTCGCTCCAGTGGCTGCTGGCCCCTCCCCATGGCAAGGCGGGGCAAAGCTGTGCCTCTACGCTCTGCCCCCACTCCAAGCCCCTGCAGCCAATGGGACGCTGTGGGGGTGATTCTTGGGGGCAGCAGCATGAGGAGGCCCCCCAGCCTGCCCTACCTTGGACCCCCAGGTAAGCGCTGTGCCACTGACTCCCTCCCAGAGCCTGACACAGAGCGGGGATGGGGAGTTTGTAAGCTGTGGTGTTTGTATAGAGAGAAAGTTTAGTAACCCCTAGGTTAAAAACTGTTCCTGCTCTGAGCTATACATGACACTTTTTGTTGCGAGTATAGATCAGTGGGTGAATGTTTCCCTGCAGGATAATAGGTTCCTAGTTCCAATCCAAGTGATTCCCTTGAAAAACTTTTTCGAATGAAAATGGATTTCCAGACCCATCTCCAGTATGTTCAGGAGTTCGCTGAATGTGGGGGGCGGGACTTGAAATGAATTTAAACACTCAGCATTTTCCTATGCAAATGAATGAAGACCTAGCAGAGCTGTCCAGGAGCTGAAATCAGTTCCAGACCTCGGCGTCTCTAAGAGGGACACTCTGTATCTGAGGCATGTGCAACACCTCTGTGGTGATGACAGGTGAAAAAATGCTGGATTCAATGAAAGATGAGACCATAGGAGGGGAAGGTGAACGGCAGCACCACACAGGGTCATAACACTGAGACATGGGGCTTCGCTGTCACTGCTCTTGTGTTTTCCATCATTTATATCCTAAGGAACACACCCTCCCCCTCCCCCTCCCCCTCCCCCACACACTGTCACACACAACCTTCTCCCCTTGAGCCCAGTCCAACCCTCCCCCTCTCCCACACACACTCCATGGGACACAGCCTCTCGGTGACTCACCCAGATGGGGGCTTGTCTCTGCATCTCCCCAACGGGAGCAGAGAGCCGAAAGGGCCGCAGGAGACCAATGGAGCTAGGTAGGACTAGAAAAGACTTCCCTTCCCTTTCCTTTTCTCCTCTTGAGTTCTGTTAATCTCACCCATGGGACGTTCCAGCACTGGGTGGGTTCAAAGCACCAACCTTCTCCTCAGCAACAGAAGGTGGGAACCAGCTCTATCACACAGAAGGAGGCCCCCCACCTTTGCTGCTGCCATTCAGCAGCCATTAATATGGATTTGTTTTAGTTAATGCAATCCCCCTCAACTCCTAATTCATCCATGAATCAAGGAGGCAAAACCCTCAGAGGGGCAATGGGTTAGTGTACAGGACTTACAGTAGCAAGCAGTGCTGAGGGCAGTAATGCTGAGGTTGTGAGTTGAAACCTCACCTGAAGCACTAGCTTTCTTTAAGCAAATGGGTTCTGCCAATCAGTTTGCCCTGCAGAAAATACAATTGCAGCTTAGAAGACTCTGAGGTCCCCTTGCTTTACAGAGAGCAGGGCAGATTCCACAGATCTACCAGGCTCTGCTCTCCACCTGCCTCAAGGAGGGGTCAGGCAGAGCCCAGAGCACTGCCCCTGACTCCCCCTCAGTCTTTGCTCCCCAAACCAGCTGTGTGTTCACCCTCTTTGCTGTGAGACTCAAACCCTGCCTGGCTTTCTGTATGTTGATGTGGTTTTCGTCTGTCGTGTTGATGTGCATGTGGGTCCTATGTGATTTTGGTGGATGCCTGGCATAGTTTTGGGTGTGTGTGTGTATGATTTTTGCATACAGATTGTTTTTTTGCTTAGTATTCTTTTGGTATGTGGTTTTTGTGCTTTCTTGTTGTGGGCTTTTGCTGTGTTTTTTGGTGTGGATTTGTTCTTTCTATATTTTGTGTGGCTTCCCCTTTTGTGTATATGGCTCTGTGTGCTTTGTGGGTTTGTGCGGGTTTGGTTTTTGTTTATGTCTGTGTGGGCCTGTGCAGTCTGTGATTTTCTCTTCCTCTCTGTGTGTTTGTCCCTCTGTTTGTATCTTCATGTGTAAATTCACTGGAATTTTTCAAAATCTTCACAGCTTTGCCAATTTTCACCGGGAATTTTTTCTCCATTAACAAATTCTAACGTGTTCCCTACCAGTTTGTGACCATTGCCCCAGGGGCTATCAGTCTCAGGGGCCTGATTTCCCATTGACCCTTCCCCCTTATATTGGGACTGGGAACTAGCCAACCAAAAACTCCACTAAATTTTAGTAAAGGGCCAACAGTCCCTTACACGAGCCAGCCCCATGAGGGTCACCGATGGCCAGAGAAAGCAGCACAAGCTGGACCCATGGTGTAATGGGCAGCACTCAGCACTCTGAATCCTGCAGTCAGAGTTCAAATGTCAGTGGGACCTTGTGTTGGATTGTGGTGAAGCCCTGGAGCTCAAAGTGCTCAATTTTCCTGTCTCCAGTTGTTTAAGAGTGAGTCTTTTCCCTCCTGCTGGGTGACACACAAACTAGAGCCAGGTCTTTGGTTGAGATGGCTGCAATGGATTGGGGTGCAGAGGTGGCTATGGCTGCCTGTAGTCCTGTGGTTTGACCTGGTTGGGATTTTTGCTGCTTCACCTAAGGCCCACAAGTGTGGCCCTTGTGCTTCCTGCCACACCTTTCCTCTGACCCACATGGCGCTTGACGAAAGGAGTGCCAGGGCCGGGATTAATAGTCAGGGTTTGGCAGGAGGGAGGTTGAGCCCAGCCTGAAGCCCCTCACACCTTCCCTCCTCCGCACACCTAGAGCTAAGGCGGCTGGTGCTGACAACTCAAAGGGAAGGTTTATAAGCCACAGAGCAACTGAAGGCAGGGCAAGAGGAGGGGAGAACCATGCCTATGCATGGCCAGCAGACAGCCACAAAGACCCTCGGCGAGGCTGCTCCCTGCCATGCCAAACACCCACTGAAAGCGACCCACAGACCAGCATGCAGGGCAGCTGCTGATGCTCTGTGGCCAACATCAGAAGAAGGTAGGAAAGCAGGACCAGCCCCCTGGTGTGGCCTCTGTCTGTTCCCACTCACAGTGCTCACTTTTGCAGTGGGGCAGAAGATTTTACCCCAAGAGGCTTTTCCCCAGCTGGCGAGAAGCAGAGAAACACCCAGGCTCCTAAGGTGCTATTTACCAACCCCCTCAAGCACAGGGCAGGTGCACACTTGGAAGAGGGAAACTGCTCTACACGCCAGCCTGGGCAGCCGCCCATTATCTTTGGCAAGTCAGGAATGGCAAAGGCTAGACTGGAAGCACCTGGGGCTCATGCCCCAGCCTTTGTGACACCCAACCCCAAACTCCTTCCCAGGGCTCTAGCTGAAGCCAGAGCATTGGTCAGAGCGGCCAAGAAGAGGTTCCAGCCCTGAAGCAATCCACATCTGAGCTTTCCTGGGAACATTGAAACTAACATGTAAACAATGGCGACGGCCTGCAAATTGAATCATGCATGGACATGTGACCTGCCCATGTGACTCCAGACTCCATCTTGCTGCTGTGATTTTCCTAGGTCAGCCCTAGGACCAATCCTATTCAACTTATTCATAAATGATTTGGAGAAAGGGGTAAACAGTGAGGTGGCAAAGTTCACAGACGATACTAAACTGCTCAAGATAGTTAAGACCAAAGCAGACTGTGAAGAACTTCAAAAAGATCTCACAAAACTAAGTGACTGGGCAACAAAATGGCAAATGAAATTTAGTGTGGATAAATGTCACGTTGGAAAAACATAACCCCAACTATACATACAATACGATGGGGGTTAATTTAGCTACAACTAATCAGGAAAGAGATCTTGGAGTCATCATGGATAGTTCTCTGAAGACATAGCAACGAATTGACACATATGACCCCAAGATGAGATCATTAATACACTAACCTGAGGAGAAGGACACCCCAACACTAGTAGGGAGAGGAAATACAAAAAGGGAAGAGGGGAGAAACCCCTACTGAACATGCATTACCCCTAGCGACGGCAGCAGAACAGATTATCGGCTACACAACCCAAGAACGGGATCTGCATGTTGCTGTAGACAGATCAGTGAAAAGCTCCACTCAATTCACAGCTGCCAGCAAAAAAGTTAACATCACGTTAGTATTCATAAGGAATGGGCTGGAGAATAACACCGAACATTTGTATACAAACCAAAGGGGAAGCCTCCAATACCCTGGGACCACCCTGCCTACTACAGCGCTGCACACAGGATATTTTATATCTATCTTTGAGAGCTGGGGAAGAAATGGGTCTAAAAAGAAACATTTGCTAATGAGAGAAAACCACCCGAATATGAAGAAATTTTATATTAAGTGAGAGTAATTGGACAGTGGAAGTTCAATTAACAGACAGCAGTAATTCCCAGCCCCCCACCACACACACACCATTCACATGACAGCAGGGAGCCCTTTGGGGAGGTGCTTTAAGAGGGTACGTGAGGGGAGTGTGGAGCAGGAAAACTTCCTGGCAGTGGGGAGGAGGCAGAAGCAGGGGCAGGCAGGTGACTGGCAGTTGAGGGTAGCAGTAGCCAGGACTGCGTAACCTTGTGCTGGACAGTCTCCACTGGGGACTTTTTCCTCCTGTCCCCTTCCTCGCCAGCAGAGAATGGCCACCCCAGCCCACCCCAGAGGCAGCTGTGTCTCAGGACTCTGCAAACTGCATCCATTAAGCCCCTTCTCATTTGGGGAATGATTCAGGACAATTTCCCAAAGAAAGGAAGAAAATTTGCTGCAGGTCAAAAGGGTGTGAAAATATCCCAAATCTGAGATTGTTAAATTAACATTGGAGAATTAAAGAGAAAATGGGGCAAAATCTGAAAAGGAGACTAGAGAAAGTGTCAATAATTGCTCCAGCAGCACCGACCCCTCATGGAGCCCTTGCTGCTTTTACAGCTGAGAGGAAACTTCCTCTCTCTGACGCCTGGCCATGCTGGAACTGGTGACCCAGTGAAGCTGACTTGAGGCTGATGCAAGGTAAGCAAAGCTGAACCAGCTGCCCAGGGTACGGGGTTGGAAGTCAGAATGGGGGGTGGGCCTGGGTTCCCCTACATCAGTGGTTCTCAACCAGGGGTACGTGTATCCCTGAAGGTACGCAGAGAACTTCCATCAACGCATCTAGTTAATTGCCTCATTTTACCACAGGCTACAGAAAAAGCACCAGCAAGGTCCCCCGAGCTGGGGGAGAACCCAGGAGTCCTGGCTCCCAGCCCTGCCCACCCCCGTGCTTCCATAGGGCTCCACCCAACGCCCCCCCCGAGTGGGGCAGCCCCGCGGGGCACATCGGGGCAGCACAGACGAGGCCGGGGGAGGAGCAGGCGCCCGGCAGCCCCCACCGCACTGGGGGGAGGAGGTGTCCGATTGACCCAGGGACCCGCCCTCTTCTGGGCTCGAGAGGACGGAAGCGCCCCGGGGCACGCTGGGAGTTGTAGTTCCTGGCTCGTATAGCAGCGGAAGTGACGATAGGTTGCTCAGGCAACACCGCCCCTCCCGGAGCACACTGGGAAGAGTAGTTCTCCCTCTCACACGCGGCCTCTATAGGAGGTGGGGCCGTAGCTCGTCAGTTCGCCGCGCCCCTCCCCGCTCCCTGATTGGCGGAGAGAGCGCGGGACAGAGACTCGGCGCGGGGGGTGCACAGGACAGAGTTCAACCTGCTGTGACTCTCCTGCCAGCACCGCCCCCTCCTCTCCCTCTGTAGGGCCCCAGCAGCCCCTTCAACCCCCACAACCTGCCCCCCCAGTGTCCCCCCATCTGTTGTGACCCTCTCGCCAGCCCCACCCCCATCTGTGGGGATCCCTCAGCCCCCAGCATCCCCTCCCCCATCGTGTACACGCTGCCTGGCCTTTCCCTTCACCCCAACCTCCTCCTCCCCCCTGTCCTCAGCACCCCGACACCAACCTCCTCTCGCCTCATCTCCCACATCCTCCTTCCCGTCCTCAGCAACCCCCCCTCCTCCCCTCCATCCACGTCCTCAGCACCCCGCCCCCCCCTTCCTCCTCCTCCCCCCATCCCCGTCCTCAGTGCCCCACCCCTAATTGCCTCCAACCCATTTCTCATTGCTGGGCCCCACTTTCCCATCCCCTCACTCCCTCAGTCCATCCCCAGGGTGTGAGGTTCCTCATCTTCAATCTCTGCTACACCCAAACCTGCCAGGTTCCCCTTTTCAACCACTGTGGGGTCGTCCAACCGCCGACACCCATCCACTCTGGGCTCTCTAAATCCCACATTCCCACAATGCACCTTGGCAATGCCACTGTCCTCTATCCCTAATCCCCCTATTCCCTTCCCTCAGGTCCTCCTGGACACCCCAACCCACAGTCAGGCCCCCACATACATCCCAGTCATTCACATACTGAGCCAGTTCTTCAGGGACCCCCACAGCCCAGCAATCTTCTCCATCCATGAGCCCCATGGACCTGTGGCCGGGAAGGTGAGGAAGATCCTACTTTGGCTGGGCTGGCTGTGGGTGTTAATCTTTTCCTGTCTTGTGTGTGCTGTGCTCACAAAGGCTTTTTGCTCCCTCGGGGTGTGGTGTGGTTTTGGCCGAAGATGAGGTGTTTTGGTAGCCCTGTGGATGCTGTGTGGTGTCTGGAATGGAGCGTGTGTGTTCCCATCATGCCCCTTCCCCTCTGCCTGCAGAGCTGAGGACAGACAGGTCTGAGGAGCAGAGCAGGAGCTCTGGGAAGGAGAAGACCAATATGAAGATGGAGTCTAAGATGAGGCCAGATAACTTCTGTGGAGGGAGACATGCTGGACAGGGCCTAGGATTGGGGAGACAACCAGGTATGAGCCCCGGGCTCAGATTTCTAATTGTAGCTGTGATGGCAGAATGGGAGGTGGGTTGAAGCCGAAGGCCTGGGGTGCGGGAGTAGCGAGAAGAGGAGCCTCACCACCATTGCTTTTTCTTTTCCTCTTGTGTTTCATACCAAGGGAAAAGAAGTCACGGGGATGGAGTCCAGCCCTGAGGTGAGATGGAAAGTGATCGAGAGCAGTGACAGCGTGAATCCTGTTGATGCCAGGCAAGACCTGCCCAACTGAGACAAGAGTAACCGTCTCTGTTGGTGAGATGTGTATCTGGTTTGGGAAGGGCTCTGGTCACAGCCGTCCTGGCTCCAGGCAGGGACTTCCCATTACCTGGGTGTGGGTTTCCAGAGTAGCTGTGGCTTCAGGGGAGATGATGTTGCCATATGGGAGAGCTGAACATCTCTCTGGCCAGGAGTGGTGTGTGCTCCCTAGCAGAAAGTTGGATCCATGAGGGTGACTCCCTGTTGTGAATTTCTTTTGTCCTCCTAGGTTTCTCTCTCTGTGTTGGCCAACTTTCACTCAAACTCTCTCTCTCTCTCCTTTCATGGACACCTGTCATGTTCAGTTGCCTGCATTCTCTTCCTCTGCTCCCCCTCCCTCAGTCTCCTATGGGCTCATCTTGGTCTATCTGCCCAAGGGCAGGGTCTCTGCTATACTGGGAAGGATGTGTCCTGCCTGCCAGGATAAGGGGGTTGCTCCTCTCACCCCTTGTCTTCGGGTAGACCTCATTGCTGTAACTGGGTCACAGTGTGAGTGGCCAGTCATGTCTTTGGGGCTGGGAGGTCTGAGACTGAGACGGGTGGGCTCGCGGTCATGGCTTTGGGCAGAGGAGAAGTGGGGCTGGGATTAGAGATGCCCCTTTCACCCGCTAGCTCCATTACTGCATCACCCAAAAGCCTTGCTCAGGGTCCACTATGCTTCCTTGTGCTGGACACTGCAGGGACAATCAGAGGGACAGCAGGATGCATGAGAAAATAGATGAGTGTGTGAGGCAGATGGGTGAAGGGGGGATGTGGCATACATTGGGGATCGATGGGGGGTTGAGGGTTGGATGGACAGCGGGACAGATGGAGAGCTGTAGGGACGGATGGTGATGCCACAGGCTGGACTTGTGATGGGTTCAGCTCATGGCCGCTGGCTCTGTCATGTCCTTCCCCCATTTACCCGTCTGACTCTGCCTCTGTCTCTCACAGGCAGCACTCAGCAGAGTCTGGCCCTGTTGTTACACTGGTGCCTACATCCAGCGCACACCTGTACGTAATGTGCTCCTGGAGAGCTCAGGCAGGGAGAAGCGTGGGGCTCACGGCTGCTGAACCTGCTACTCCAAAGAGTGCCGCAGATCTCCCCCTCCTTGGGCAGCAAGACCCTGGCCTGGGGGTTCCCTGTCCCTCCTTGCTGCCAAAGCAGCCTGCTCAGCGCAGAAACCGAGGTCACCTGTCTCTGGCCAGCCTCTAGCTGGAGCTGCTCCAGCCCCGAATTGCCGGTATCCAGCCTGGCTGGAGTTGGTGCGATGTCCTAGCAGAGTCTGTTCTTTCTCCCTGATAGATTATGATTTTCCCCACTGCAGCTAGTTGCTCTTTCTCCGCTTCCCCATAGCTCCTCCCCAGCGATAGTGACCTCTGCTGGCCAGGCACTGGAGTGTCATGTAGGTGCCTTCTTGTAGGAGCAGTGACTCCTGGTGGCGAGAGGCAGCAATGCCTGGCATGTATCCCCCCTAGCATTGCTGCAGCGACCCCTGGTGGCAACTGAGGGCAGTTGTCTGTGTGACCCCACTACTGCCATTGTGCCTGTGAGCGCTGGTGGGTAGGTGAGGCAGGGCCCTGTATGTACATCAGCCATTGGGGCAGTGCCCTCTGCGTATCCCACTCTCATCTTGGTGACTCGTGTTGCCCAGGTGGGGCAATCCCCTGTGTGTATTTACTCCCCCCAACCCCTGCACTGGTCCTGTGACCACTGGTAGCCAGAGGAGTCAGTGCCCAAGCTGTATTCCTCACCTCCCCCAGGGTGGCAGGGTGCCTGGGTCGCTGTGTCAGACAGTGCCCTGGGTATCTTCCAACCCATTTGTGGCAGTGAGCCCTGCTTCTGGTGTGTATCACTACCCGACTAGGGATGTGCACTGATGGCCAAGTATGGCAGTGCCCTTTGTGTGACCCCCTCTCTCTCCCATCCGCAGGGTGACCAGATAGAAAGTGTGAAGAACTGGGACGGGCTGGAGGATAATAGGCACCTACATAAGAAAAAGGCCCCGAATATCGGGACTGTTCCTATAAAATCAGGACATCTGGTCACCCTATCCCCTCTACCCCTGTGCCAGGTATGGCAGGCACTGATCCCTGGCATTCCTGTGGGGCAATACCCTCTGTCTATCCCCCAATTGGGGCAGTGACCCCTGCTGGTCAGGTGGGGCAGTGCCCTGTGTGTGTGTGTCCCCTATTTAGGTAGTGACCCCGATGGCTAAGTGAGGCAGTGGGCTTTGATTTCCTCTTCTCTCCCCAGCCCCTCTCTGTCTGGGGTAGGGCCCCCAGTTGGGGCACTACCCGATGTGTATCTCTACTAATTGGAGCAGTGACCTCCCCGTGGTGCCCTGGTGTGGCAGTGCCCTATTGGTATCTCCCTCCCCCTCTCCCCACGCCATTGTGGTAGTGGCCACTTTAGGCACTGGCCCATTAATCATCTCCCCCCCACCAGCACCATTGCAGCAGTGCCACCTGGTGGCCATGTGCGGCAGTGCCCTGCCTGTATCCCCCTCAACCATTGCTGCAGTGACCCCAGGTGCCCAGTTTGAGTAGTAGCCTGTGTGTACCTCACCTCTTGGGGCAGTAACATGTGTGGCCAGCTAAGACAGTGCACAGTCTGTGATGTCTGGTGGCCCTGTAGGGCAGTGGCCTGTATGTACCATCTCCTCTGGAGCAGTGACCACTGGTGTCTTGGTGCTAAGATGCAGCCACCTCTGGGTTACGTGATGGGGCTGTTTACAGGACAGTGGGGACAGCCCCCCCATTCCAGGAAGTAGGGGAAAGTCTGGTGTTCGGGGCAGAGCGTTTCACCTTCTATTGAACTATGATGCTCTGAGCACCTTTCCCTTCCATGAAGAAGACCCTGTGTGACTCCAAAGCTGGTCCAGTAACAGGTATCACCTCACCTGCCTTGTCTTTCTGGTATTCTGGCCAGTGTCCAACTTCCCCTTCACTGTTGGTCTTCAAACCTCCTCCAAGCCTCCCCGCCACCCGCGTCCCTTAAGATGCCAAACCTCCCCTGGAGCCCAACCTTGGGGAGGGCATCCCACCTAAAAACCCGACGGCACCATGGTGGTGGCAGTGTCCACTGCCTCCATCTCCCACCAGCCAGGACAGACCCCACAGCACCATGGGAGTGGTCGTGTCTCCTGCTTCCATTTCCTGACAGCTGCTGCCAGGCCCGGCCCAGACTTCCCATTTCTGGTGCGAGTCTGGAAGCAGGTGCTGCCGTGAGGCAGTGCCAGGAAGGGTGGTGCTGGTGTCAGGAGAAAGCAGGAGAAGTAGGTGGGTCTGTACTCCTGCGGGGAGGTGCTGCCCTTGCTGTGAAAGGGCCTCACTATTAGAGGAGATGTCATCTCCCTGCCCTGCCACGCTCTGCACCAGCCCCTGCTTGTCACGGGAGCAGGGCTGGCTCCAGGCACCAGCGTAGCAAGCAGGTGCTTGGAGCAGCCAATTCAAAGGGACGGCCGGTCCGGTATCGGGGCAGCACATCTGGGTCTTTGGTGGAAATTCGGCGACGGGTCCCCCATTCCCTGTCTTAGTCTTTGAGCTGCCACCAAATGTCTACCAAAGAGGAAAGGAGGGAGAACTCGCCACTGAACTACCACAGAAGAAGCAGTGTGGTTGAGCTGCCGCCGAAGAGCCAAAGCTTTTTTTTTCTTTATTTACTTTCTCCACACCGGTCACGGTTTTATAGACCTCCGTCGTATCCCCCTTCAGTCGTCTCTTTTCCAAGATGAAAAGTCCCAATCTTATGAATTTCTTCTTAGACGGAAACTGGTCCATATCCCCTCCTCAGCTTTGTTGTCCTTTTCTGAATCTTTCCCATTCCAATAGATCTTTTTTGAGATTGGGGCGACGGCATCATCACGCAGTATTCAAGATGTGGACGTACCATGGATTGATATTGAGGCGATATGATAGTTTCTGTCTTCTTACCTATCCCTTTCTTAATGATTCCCAACACTCCGCTGCACATTGAGTGGATATTTTCAGAGAACTATGCACAATGACTCCCAGATCTCTTTCTCGAGTGGTAATAGCTAATTTAGACCCCATCGTTTTATAGGGATAGTTGGGATTATGTTTTCCAATGTGCATTACTTTGCACTTAACAGCACCGACGTTCATCTGCCATTTGGTTGTCCCGTCACCCAGTTTTGTGAGATCTTTTTGTGGCTCTTCACAGGCTGCCTGGGACTTAACTATCCTGAGCAATTTTGTATCATCTGCAAATTTTGCCACCTCACTGTTTACTCCTTTCCCCAGATCATTTATGAATAAGTTGAACAGTACTGCTCCCAGTACAGACACCTGGGGATAAGAGAAGGAAGATCCTCTTCTGACTCTGGCAGACCAGGTGCCAGCTCATGCCAAGGCCCCTAGGCCTTACTGAAAAGTGACAAACGCATAGCTGGAAACTAGTCTTGCTCACCTGTTTGTTAGTGTTGTTAAAACAGGCATTAGATTCATAAAAATGTGTTTAGTGTTTAGAGTTTGTGACAAGCTCATGAGTTGCTGCATGCATTATTTTCACCTATAATAGCCGTAGCCCATGTTGTAAGGCGATCTATAAGCGTTGACACTAAAGCTATAAACCCCCTTGCCGCCACCCTACCACCAGTCAGGAGAGAAGCATTACCAAATGTGAAATGCTAGTTTACCAGAAGAGGCGTCATCTCCTTTCCAACAAGAGAAGGCCCTGACTGAGACATCAGACAAGCCACTGTGGATCATCCGTGGACAAAAGACCTGGTTGATTGCTCCCCCTCACACACCCACGAGGAGGCAGAGATCTGCACAAACGCTTGCCCCATCAGCTTGAGCTCTGGGGGAATGGAATAAAAATCCCTGTCAGGAAGAAACTGTTGGCTTCCCGCCCCCCGGATACTGCTTGGACTTCAGGGAGACAACACGCCTTCTAAGCATATGGAAAGAATCCCGGCTGCTTCAACACATAGGTGGTAAGATAGAGTCAGGATGCCCAAGGAGAATGTCTATGACTCCATGTTAAGGCTATTCTTGTGCCTGAGAAGTTCACACTTGATACGTGGTGGGTGAAATCAAAGTGTGGAACACACAACCATGAGGAGCCCCACTGCCTTAGGGTTATGCCATTCGATCTCTTTCAGGGTATATTTTGGTTCTGAGAGATAAAAGGCTGCTCTGTGTGTGGTGTTATGGAGTGAGGAAACAAAGGTTGGTTGCAGAGGTGGTGCATGTGCCACAAAAATTGTGCCCAGCCCAGCTCTGGTCCCACAGTCCAGAATTTGCATAAAGCCACCTGCTGACCTATGACTAAGAATCTGGTTGCAGAGATAGTTCGTGTGTCACAAAAGCTGTGTCCCACAGCTGATCTCCCAGAGTCCAATCTGCAAAATTTTCTTGCTATCTGAGTGGTAAAGAACATTTTCCCCAACTATGGAGTTGTTCACAACTTTCAGTGTGGAAATAAGATCAAAGCTCAGCAGCTTATATATGTCTAAAAATTGTGTTTAGTCATTAATGATTTTACATCTGTGGCATAGAACCAAATATACATTAGAGCTATAAAAAGTTCTGTTTTTAAACTAGAAAGATACAAAGAACATAAAATGCGCATTTAGAAGTTTTACAAAAAATCCATACTACTAAATGCAAATATTCCTTTTCAATCTCTCTTATTTCACTATGCTTTGGAACCCATGTCCCTTGCCTAACGAGTTTTATGTAGGTTCAGGTGAGTCCCGAAATCATGAACTGCTAAGTTCCGTTCTACTGTCTTTGATTCATATCACCGGAATAACTGCACTTTATTGCCCTTGCCCTAATAAGAAAGAGACTGGGGATCCCCCAGCAGCCGAAATGACCCTTTGGACAAGCACCCCCATCATGCAATCCGGGGTGGGAGTGACATCAGCAACAAAAGGCCTTTACAACAGATCACCAATAGATGTCAGGGTAGAGTTCATTCTCACCCTGCTTACATCCTCCCCCCAGCCAACAATTGGTGGTCCTGATAAATCACATTCCCTATTATACCAACTCATTGGTATTGAATGCGAAGTTATGGCTAGCAAAAGTAGCCACCCATCTCTGCCTTGTAGCATCCAGCTTAGCCCTTGTTAACACAGAAGTCAGTGGATTGTTCTCTGTCCACACCTGAAACTGAGCACCACACAAGTAGTCTCGAAATTTCTCAGTGGTGGCCCATTTCAAGACCAAGAACTGCTGCTGGTGGATGGGATAGCGAGTTTCGCTATTAGACAGTCTTCAGCTGGCAAAGCCTACAAATTTACATTTCCTTCCACTTCCTGGTACGGGACTGCTCCCAAACCCTCCAAACTGGCATCAGCATGCAGGATAAACGGTTTGTTTGGGTTAACAAGGACTAGGACTTGCACATGAATCAGGCAAATAATCATTTCCCGTAAACCCCTGCCACTTATCTCATCCCGCCATGTCCCAAATGGAGAAGAGAGGAGCCCCTCCCATGTCCCAGGCCAGGAACACCAGACTGGAGGGAGGGGATGAGGTGTTCATGATTCAGTCCAGGTCTGCTAGTGCTGCAAAGGAGAAGATTTCCTTTCTCAGTCCAGGTCAACTGGAATTGTTGCAGTGGGGGAGAGATGTCTCTCATCTGGTTCTTAGATGCTTTGGTGAGAGGGGACAGGCAGAGGTTTTTTCTTCCCTCTGCAGCTCAAATCCCACATTTCTTCTATGCTTTTTGCTCTAGCTTGATTTCTCTCTTGCATCTCAATTTTCTCTTTCCTGGCCTCATTCCAGAGCATTCACAGCCCAATTCTCTATCCTAACTCTGAGTCCTCTACTGCACCCTGAATGTCTCAGTCTAACCCCACCTCAGAGTCTGCACCCCCAGAGCCAGTGCCTCCATCCCTCTGCACTCCAACTCTCTGTCCCATGTAGCCTGATTTACGGTGTACTAATAATATTAATTTGGATAGTTTGATGAAAATTTAATGTATTAGCTTACATTTTATTTAATTTAATTGAGTTACAAAGTTACAGTAGCATTACTGCTATTCAAAAGATACATATGGCATTATATGCAACAAAGTTTTGGTTAATATACTCACAGCCTTCCTTGATAACCTGGTGGTAAGAGACACAGGACCAGCCTTGCAGTTCAGGTTTCTCAATTCTTAAGTGAAAGATGCAGTGCTTAGAAAAAGCTAGTGTTACTTAGGGTTTACTTGAATATGTTAAACTTAAAATCAAAACCTAATAAACAAAGAATAAAAACTTAGGGAAACCGAACTTAGCCTAGTTCCCTTGAAACTTAAAGTTTAAGAACAAGTACAGCCTACTGATAGTACATAGAGAGAGAGTGGAGGAAGTAAGTCAGAATGATAGAGCAAAGTGCTCTAGGGAGGTGGGTTACCTCTTTCATAGGGCACAAGGGCCGGAAATCCTTCCTCCTATGCCCAAATTTCATTCCTCACCCACAAAACATTAGGATACATTTACTTCATAGGCTAGTATGTTTGTGCTTGTTGATGACATGTACATATGCACATAAGTTACCTTGTAGTGTACCTGTTAAATCTGTGGGTACAACAATGAAAAAACCCCTATGCCATTCTCCATTGTCGATTGGTCTAGGTAAAGGTCTTGGACAGGCATGGGTACTTATCTATTTAAGTAGCATGATAAAGGTCGATTTTCCTCTCTGAGTTAAAGGTCACAATATAGATATGCTAACTTTGCCTTAGCTTAACTTACAGGATATGGCCTGTAGGATCTCGTAAGTCATGTGTCTCAGTCCCCTAATCATTTTTATTGCCCTCTTCTGGACTCTCTCCAGTTTGTCCACATCCCTTCTCATGTGGGTCCTAACCCCAAAAGTACTCACATTTCACCCCATTGGCCCCAAAATGCCAGCTTTTAATATGTAAATAGGGTGCTGCCATGGTCAAGCCACTCCCGAGCTCTCCAGTGGATCCTGCTGGTGGAGAACAAGATGAAAATTAGCCAGGATGTCACTCAGTCAAATCCCTGTGCTCCCTGCAGGTGGTGTCGGAAAGCTCCAAGATGGCTCACTTCCCTTTCTCTCATCAGCTTCAGGCCCCAGGGTTAGAAATGCACAAACCAGTTGGGATTCTCCCCTGGCCTCAGGGTGTGGGGCTGCTCTGAGGGGATGGACTTGCACACTTGGGCTATTAGTGCAAAGATACAATTTCAATTTCTCTTAGAGAAATTGGAGGGCAATTTATATTTGGTAAAAATCTTATTTAATGAAAGGAAAGCTGCAGTGACAGCCTGGTTACTGGGGTGCAAAATACTTTCCTCCTGGGAGAAACAAGAAGTTAGAATTTGAAATTTACATAGTTTGTTCCAGTGTTGGTACAGGTTTAATTCTGCTTCTGTGTAGGTTTCTTTCAGGCTGTGACCATTTTGGTTTATTGGGTTGTTTTGGTTTTTTTAGTTGGAATGGAGCTTTTAATTGACATTTGCTGGATTCAAATGCCTGACCTGCAACACCAGTTTTGACATAGTTCTGCATTTTGTATACAGATTTGGCCAGTACTCAAGGATTCAATTCCTTTATAGGAGATTTTAGTGGTCATGCTTATTTATTTGATGTTATTTTATCATTCTGCTGTAGCACACCTTTTTGATAAAATGTTGAAACTCTTAATTTACAGCATTTGTTAGTTTTTATTTTTACAAACAAAGTTTTTCTTAATGTTTGGGTTTTAAATTAAGCCTTGTTTTTGGTTTCAATTTTTCATTTAGGTTTTGGTTACTGATGGGATCTTTAAGAGAACTTTGGATTCAGTACTAAAATTTGGACAGATTTAGAATATTTAAAGTAAATCCTGTTTACTATTTTAGTTTAATAAAGGTTGTATTGCTCTATACACTGGCTGGGGAGAGGGGAGATGAGGCTGGCCTTTAACTGAGAAGGAGCAGAGGCATGGCCCCCGTGACGGGTGGGGCCAGGTAATGGGGGGTACAGCCCCCCCAATTTTTTTTGTCTAGCTCATCTCAGTCCCCCACTAAAGGAGAAGAGTCTGATGCCACCCCTGCTGGTCACTGGGTGTCACTGCTGCTCCATAGGAAACATGCTCTGTGCCTTAGCCAGACTGGTGGGAAACACACTCTGTGCCTTACCGTGACTGGTCCGTGGGTGTCACTGCTCGTAGAGGGCAGACACATGCTGTGCATTACGCCACCTGACCAGTGGGTGTCACTGCTGTATCAAGGGAAACACATTCTGTGCATTACCCTGAATGACCATGAGGTGACACTGCTGCTCCAAGGGAAACATACTCTGTGTGTTACCCTGATTGGCCACTAGGTGTCACTGCTGCTCCAAGGGAGACATAAGAACGGCCAGACTGGTTCAGACGCAAAGTCCATCTAGCCCAGTATCCTCCTGTCTTCTGACAGTGGCCAGTGCCAGGTGCCCAGAGGGAATGAACAGAGCAGGGAATCATCAAGTGATCCATCCCCTGTTGCCCATTCCCAGCTTCTGGCAAACAGAGGCTACAGGCACCATCCCTGCCCACCCAGGCTAATAGCCCTTGATGGTTCTATCCACCATAAACTTATCTAGTTCTTTTTTGAACCCTGTTATAGTCTTGGCCTTCACAACATGCTCTTGCAAGGAGTTCCACAGGTTAACTATGCAACTGCCCTGAGTTTACCCCCCCTCCCCTGGCCAGGTTGTATATGGAAAAGAGGATGAGGATGAGGAGAGCCATGATGTGTCTGTCACTGGCTGGTGACTCAGTTTCCTCTAGGCAGCAGTGCTGCAGACTCCTTTGGTCAATGCCCATGCAACTGTGTCTGGGGAAGGGAGAGTAGAGGCTCATGCTTCCCAGCAACACGCCCCACACCCGGCAGCTGGGGAATCCAGGCCAAATTTAACCCTGGTAGCTGCTGTGAGGGAAGATCCTCCCATTCCCTGCCAACCCCCCTCACTCCTTGCAGCACGGCACCCCCTAGCATTTCTTTCTCTGTCATGGGAGCTGTCTGCTGCCTGCTTCTCCCTTATCATCGTCTCTCCCCACCCTGGGGTACTGACATTGCCCGTCCTGTGCAAACAGGCAGGCCCCAGTGTGCCGCAAGGCAATGCCCTGCAATTGTGGGGGCAGCTGTTGGATGGAGCTATATAGAAATATGGGGGTGGGCAAGGCTAGGGACCAGGACTCCTGGGTTCTCCCCTCAAATGTGGGAGGGGAGTGGAGGTTAGGGGGTAGAGTGGGGGAGGGACAGGGCTGGGATCCAGGGCTCCTGCTTCTTCTGTTTTTCTCCACCTCCTGCAGCAGCCTCGGTCCTTTCAGTGCGTTTCTTGTTCCAAATTCATTTGCTGACTTGTGTAACTCACCCCAGAGGTGGCTGCATCTCAGTGTTGGGTGAGGCACCCTTGGCTGCATCACCTCCTAACCACGTCTCTCTTCCCCTTCGGGTGACCCTGCAGCACTCGGCAAACATCTACAAGATCATGGGGCACTCTGAGCACTCAGCAGGCAGGGGCCAGGCGCCCATCCCTCCCTCCAGAGAGTGGGACCCAGCAACCTCTACTTTTTACAGAGATTAAAAAGGGGCGAAGGAGGGCAAATCAGAGGAGGGGGTGGCCAGGGTCTGAGCAGGGGGTGGAAATTGACCGGTCGGGGGGTCAAGCAACTGGAGGCAGAGTTAGGAGAGGGACTGAAGGGCAAAGTCAGGGAGGGGGGAAGGAGCCGGAGTTAAGCCCGGAGGGAGGCGCTGCCAGAGGGTTAAACCCCGGCACAGGCAGGGGCAGAGGGGTAACAGTTATCCCGGTGGGCTGAGACTCCAGTGTTTGCAAACATGGGGCGGGAGGGCAGAGGGCTTTTTTATTTCCCCTCCCACAGGCAGCACCTCTCAGCATGGGCTTCCCAGGGCTGGGCTCTTAAAGGCACAGGCATCCCACTGCCTAGACACTGTAGCTCCTCTCTGATGTAACCTACTGAGGTGCTGCAGTAGGGGACTCAATTCAGTGAAACTGGGCATTCCCTATACACCCCCCAGCCAGGGGGCTGTGCACCCCCTTCCCCGAATTTCCCCAACACCCCCTCCCTCAGTGGTCAGGTAGTTACATGCAGCGCTGCCAATGTTGTCATTGGTTGTAAATTTGAACGGAAATTGAAACGTTAACTCACACTTTAAAAGCAGATACAAGGTATGAAAACTACTTGTACCTGAGAAAGTAAAATAGGTTTGGAAAGTCTGGACAAAGCCGGGTTTCCTCACCCAGCTGTTGTGTTTGCTGACAATGTCGGTGCATTGGTTTCGGCAGTGTTGGCCAACCTTAGAATTTTAAATGATGATTTGTAAGCGAGGTGTGAATGAGCTCTCCCCTGACAGCTAGTGATGACCAGGGTTGGGTGGAGGCTTTGGGACCAGACTGTATTTACATGAACTCACCTACTCTGCCGAGGTATCCAGTGGACAGAGCTGGCCTGCCTCTGCTCTAGGTGCCCAGAGGAGGGAAGTTGTGTGGGGCTCCAGCCTGGGACTCTTCCTCCCTCCTGCCAAGCCCTGACTGTTAATCCCAGCCCTGGCACTCCTTTCTTCAAGCACCATGTGGGCCAGAGGAAAAGTGTGGTAGGAAACACAAGGGCCAAGCTTGTGGACATCAGGTGAAGCAGCAAGAATCCCAACTATCAGGGTAGCAAGTTCTAGAGCCCTAACCCATTGTGGCCGTCCCAGCCAAAGACCTGGCTCTAGGAGGTGTGAGTCACCCAGCAGGAGGAGAAAGATTCATTCTTATACAGCTGGAGACAGGGAAGTTGAGCACTGTGAGCTCTGGGGCTTTACCACAAGGTCCCACTAAGATCTGAACTCAAATTACAAGATTCAGAGTCCTGAGTGCTGCCCATTACACCATGGGACCAGCTTGTGCTGCCTTCTCTGCACATCGGTGACCCTCATGGGGCTGGCTTGTGTAAGGGGGCTCTTGGCCCTTTACTAAAACTTAGTGTGGGTGGGCGGGTGGAGGGGGGTTGGTTGGTTAGTTCCCAGCACCAATAGGAGGGGGAAGGATCAATGGGAAATCAGGACCCTAAGACTGACAGTCCCCAGGGACAATGGGGAGAGGCCAAAGCTCCAAGTTAGCTGCACTGACAGGCCAGGCAATGTAATGAGGGAGTCACCAGACCAGGGGGTCCCATCCTCCATGTGAGCTGGAACTGCCTGGGCGAGAGTGGGGCAGAGCTAAGGAGAGAGCACGAGCCCGAGAAGAGCCGGGAGCAGAGATGCGCAGGTGTAGTACCAGAAACTGCTGCATGTAGGAATTTGCAACCTGTAGCAGTTACTGATACCTGAGGTTGTTCTTATTTGCTGACTTGTCCTAATTGGCTAAAACTTGACAGTGGTTTCTCTAGCAAAGGCCAGTCCCTAGGCCCTTGGTCCAGACATCCTCATTCACATCAGGCTAGGGTGACCAGATGTCAAAGATGAAATATCGGGACGCAGGGGGCAGAGCAAGAAAAAAAGCCAGAGGGCCCCCCCTGCTGCGAAGCGGCAGTGGCACAGCGCTGTCTCCAACCAACTCTTGGCTCTGACACCCAATACACCCCCATTTCCCTCTCTCCTGGGCCCAGCTTGGGCTCTGAGCTCTGCAGCCAAGCCATGATCCGGGCCCCTCCTGCAGCTCCGGGGCAAGGGGTGAACCAGGCAGCCGGGCTCAGCCCATCCCAGGAGGAGCGTGTCCGCCCCACATGTGTCTCCACCCTCTGCCCACATGCGTCCTGCTTGCTCTGCCCTTCCCCCAGCCCCACTGCGCTGCCCTACAGGCTGCAGGGCTGGAGCAGGCTCCGCGCTGTGCTCCCGGACATGGCCATGGCCCATGTGCAAACCTGGGAGGGAGGAGGAATGCCACGTGCTTGGGGAAGAGGTGGGGCCAGGTCGAGGATTTGGGGAGGGATTCAATGGGGCAGTGAGGGGGTCAGGCTGGGGGAAAGGCCAGGGCCTGGATTTGGGGAGGGATCCAATGGGGGAAGGAAGGGGCGGAGTCGTGGTGAGTGGAGGCATGCGTCCCTCCGGACTCTGCCTGTGTGCCGGAGCAGAGAGCAAAATTATTTCTTTGTCCAGTGTCCCGACCAAACATCGGTCGGGACGTGGGACAAACAAGCAAATATCGGGACAGTCCTGCTGAAATCGGGAAATCTGGTCACCCTACATCAGGCTTCAAGTTGAGAATCATTTCCCATTCCCACTCTGCGGGAGGGGAGACTTTTAAACGTGCTCTCTGTGTGCACATGGCTAAGCAAAGAGAACAAACCCAAATCCCCCCTGTGCTTTGGGAGCCAGGTTTGCGGTGGGAATTCTGTAGTTCAGATGACTTCAAGCCTGAACATTGTGATTCTTTACCAGTTTCTCTGGCATTGGGGCATTTTTGTGCTTGCAGCTGTGATGGCCGAGTGGTTAAGGCGTTGGAGTTGAACTTCAATAGGGTTCCCCTTCATGGGTTCCAAACTTGCTCATAGCGAGGCCTGTGTTTTAGCCAGTATCTCACCCAGGCAATACCTCTGTACAACCCCCTGAGACACTCAATTCTCTCCCCACCCCATGGAAATCCTGTTCTGCTCCTTTCATAGAGATCCCTGGGGCAACACCTCACACTGTGTCTCTGAGGGGTCAGGCAAACTTTCAGCACCTGAAGCCTCTGGTACTCACCTAGTGCCCCATAGATCAGCCATAGCCCTGGTTCTGTTCCTCTCTCTAGAGTGCGAAAGGAGCCAAGTCAGCGACTCCATGGGAGCTATGGGACTGCAGAACCAACAGAGAAAAAATAGGTGCTCAGCTCCCACTGGCAGCCAGCTCCCTCCCTCCCCGCCTACTACAGGCCTTGCTGACAAGCTCCTCCTCTTCCCCTTCAGCACCTCCCACTTGCCAGTGATCAGGTGTTCAGTGGGGTGCAGGAGGTGCTGGGTGGGGAGGGGGAGGAGCAGGGACTGGAAGAGGTGGGGGTGGGAGAGCAATGGGGCAGGGAAGTGCAGGATGGGAAGAGATGGGACAGGGATGGAGGCTTGGGGGAAGGGGTAGGGTGAGGAAAGGGCCTGGGGACGAAGGAGGGATTTGTCCCGGACCCCAGACCCCTCTAGGGCCGGCCCTGAAGGGAAACACTGGCTATCACAGTGACAATACAACTGACCTGCATTGCGGGGGAGACTGAGGGAGATCCACACTCATCAGGTCTCTTCTCTCCCCCAAGGTGAGCAGACACTGCTCTCTCCTGGCTCTCACTCTAGCAGCAGGACGCCAAGGAGCCATTTCCCCACAGGAAGTGCAGTGAGTGCCCCTGTGGTGCTGGGGGCTGGCGCTGCTGCTGCCTGTGGGGCTGGCAGGGGGCTGATGTCTGCATAGACTCTCAGCTGCCAGGCCGGAGGGGGAACTTGGGACCTTACCAGACTGGCTCAGTGAAGACGGGGGGTTGACAGACAAATACAGACGCTCTCCAGAGCATGGAGCAGCGTCCGCCCATGCAGCCAGGAAATGAGCATTTCCTACAGCCTGGAGCCGAGGGGGAGGCAGCAGCTGCTGTTCCAGCTCCTGGGGGACAGGTCCTGCCAGCCAACAGACACTTCTTACTCACCACAGCTAAGGGCGCCGTGTTCCTCCAGTGGGGGTGTGAAGCAGCCGTTCGTTTTCCTGTCCTTTTTGTGGTTTTGTGTGCAACCAGACAGAGAAGCAACAGGCCAAAATGCTGTCCTGCAGCTGTCAAAGTAGCTCAGTTGGGAGAGCGTTAGACTGAAGATCTGAAGGTCCCTCTTTCAATCCTGGGCTTTGGCAGGCCCTGTTTGTGCAGGGAAGGCTTGTTTTCTGGGAGCACAGCAATGTCTGCACCCAAGGTGAGTTCCTGAGCTTGGGCTCTGCAGTAGGAAAGCATAAAATTGGCTTCTGCCCCTAGTTGGCCCATCTCACCTTTAATGATGAGAACTGTCTTTCCCAACATGGCAGGAAGAAAGTGAGGCAGGGTAGCCCTCAGGAATGGTGCCAGAGGGCTGGCTAGGCAGGGACTTGGGGATGGAAAGCTCCTCTGTGCAGCTGAGCAATGGCAGTACCAGGGAAGGAGCATCTGTAAAAGTGACCCAACAACACCTCTCCTCCTCTGGGCACCTAGAGCAGAGGCAGCTGGTGCTGACAGCTCCAAGGGAAGGCTTAAAAGCCACAGAGCAACTGAGGTCAGGGCTAGAGGAGGGCAGGACCATGCCTAGGTGTGGCCTTCAGAGAGGCACAAAAACACCCAGCCAGGCTGCTCCCTGCCATGCCAAACACCCACTGAAGGTCACCAGCATGTGGGGCAGCTGCTGATGTTCTGTGGCCAACATCACAAGATGGTAGGAAAGCAGAGCCAGCCCCCATGGTGGGGCCTCTAACTGGTCCCACTCACAGTGCTCACTTTTGCAGTGGGGCAGGAGATTTTACCCCAAGAGGCTTTTCCTGAGCTGGCGAGAAGCAGAGAAACACCCAGGCTCCGAAGACACTATGTAGCAAGTACCCTCCAGCACAGGGACAGGCGCACACGCTAGCCTGGGCAGTCGCCCACTTTCTTCGGCAAGTCAGGAATGGCAAAGGCTAGACTGGAAGCACTTGGGGCTCACGCCCCAGCCTTTGTGACACCCAACCCCCAGCTCCTTCCTGGGGCTCTAGCTGAAGCCAGAGCACTGGCCTGAGCAGCCAAGAAGAGGTTCCAGCTCTGAAGGGAGCAGGACTTTCAGCACAAAGGTAAAAGTGCAGAAACACAACCACCAAGGGACTCCAACCCTCAATCTTTTGATCCACACTCAGTTACCTTATCCATTAGGCCACAAGAAGGGTTCTTAGGACCTTTTTTTGCCTCTCTTTTGCCCACCTGCTTGCTATCATGGTGAATGGTGGAGCACCAGGCTCTTACTCTGAAGGTCTAGGGTTCAAGCCCTTGTCTGGGTGCTTAGCTTTTAAGTTGCCTTGTGTGCCAGGAGCCAAATGATTCCTGGTGCTGTCCACCAGCCACATACTGATTCCCAGAATCCATGGCCATTTCCTGGAAAGGTTCTTTTCCTCAGGAATCAGGAGAGAGGCCACATCCACAGGAACAGGCCTAGAACATGCAGTCTCTGGCTGGCAGGAAGCGCTGTGGGGCCAGGTGCTGAGAAAGCTCAGAGGGAGAGCAGCGAGATGAGGGAAAGAAAAACAGAGAAGCAATGAGTACAGAGGGCAGGTGTACAGGGGGTTCTGGTCTGGCTATTGTGGGGACTTCTCTGGTTTATACATGACCCTGGTGCAATTGGCCAGAGAAAGGATCTGAGTCCCCACCCCATTACCAGAGGCCTGCCTGACCCCAAGGACGCTCTTTCTACTCTCATGTGTGGCAGAGTCCTCGTAACCCCAACAAGGCTGGGCCCAGGAATCCTGCTGAGAAACCAATACTAGTCTGGTTGGGGAATTTGGTTTGAATGTATTATTAGGATTCTCTTCTGATTTCTGAATCAGTTCAGCTCAGTCTTTGTCCTCCAGGTGTGTTTCCAGCTGTTGAGTTATGGGGGAGAGAGGCCAAATCATGGTGTCTCTACCCTTCTTTCATATTTTCTTCCAGCTTGTTAGGAAGCTCCTTTGCTAGGATGTGAATCAAGCAGTGTCCATCCTCACAAGGCAGACTTGTACAAACCATATGATCATTATATGAGAGTGGTGAATATGGGGCTTCCAGGGTGCTGCTTTGAGCACAGCGTGCCACACCTGGGCTTCCATTGCAATGGAGACGTACCCTTAGAGTCCATCTCTCCTGGGATAAAGATGGCAGCAGGGCTGGCCTGGGTCATCTGACTTGGGCTCATGGACGTAAAGCTGAGGGGCTAAAAACTGTGGTGCAGATATTTGTGTTCACACTGAAGACTGAGTTCAAACACCCTCACCCCTCATGGGACCTCAGAGGTTGGGCTCAAGCCCATATGTCTGCACTGTAATTTTATAGAGGTTGGGAGGGAGTTTAGCAAGTGGAAATAGTAAAACTGCATTGAGGGGAGTGGATCACTGACCTATCAGTTCTTAACACCCAAACTTACAGTAACTCTTATCAGTGCCTGTGAGTGTAATTTAAACCATAGGTCCATCTAGTTCTGAATCTTGTCTTCTATCAGTAGCCAATGCCAGGTGCCCCAAAAGCCACTCCCCAAGGCACCACTGGGAGTTGAATCCAGGATCTCCTGTTTACAAAACAGGTACTTTAACCACTTAAGCCATGGTACCTGCTGTTACTTAAAGCACCGTGTCTGCCCACACCTGACTGTCTGCCAATCCCCACTGGGCCCTGACAAACGTTGCCTGTGTTTGGGTTCTGTAAAGCAGAGGAGCAGGTGAAGTTTTGCTCCCAAGGTGTGTGTGTGATTCTTTGGACAGGTCGACACTACAAAATTAGGTTGGTGTAATTACGTTACTTAGGCTGGCAATGCAGTATATCAACCTAATCCCAGGGCAGATAGCGGCTCAGCTGTCAGAACTTTCTGGAGCTATGAAAGGGGAGGGGCCCAGCCTCTGTAGCAGGAATGCAGGGCAGGTGAGTTCACAGTGGGCATTATGGGATACTGGTGGAGGCCAGTTATGGTGATATAATGACCAGCAGCATTTACACTGACAATTTGTCACCTTAAGTTTGCTGCACAAAGCTCTAGGCCTCTCGTCGAGGTGGTTTAATTTTGTCACCAAAACAGGGCAGTTTTGTCGCCAGATGTGGCATTGCAGTGTGTGCACGAGCCAAAAGCTGCTGAACGAGGGAGCATTGTGTGTTTTTCACACACCTGAGCAATATAATGATGCTGAAATAACTTTGTAGTGCAGACCTGGCCAAAGATTCACACACACACAGCTTGCAAGGAAAAGCTCACCTGCTTCTCTGCTTTGCAGAATCCAAACACAAGCAAAGCTTGTCAGGCCCCAGTGAGGATGGCAGGGAGTCAGGTGTGGGCAGACACTGTAGTTAAGCCACAGGTGGGCACCATGGCTTAGCTGGTTAAAGCCCCTGCCTTGTAAGCAGGAGATCCTGGGTTCAACTCCCAGTGGTGCCTTGTTGATTAACTCTTGGGGCACCTGGTATTGGCTGCTGTCAGTGGACAAAACACAGAGCTACATGGGCCTTTGGTCCAGCCCAGCATGGCAGTTTTAATTATACTCACAGGCACTGATAACAGAATTACTGAAAGTTTGGGAGTTAAGAGCTGATAGGTCAGTGGTCCAGCCTCTCACAGATGACCTCCCTCCCTTTGGGACAGGGGCAGATCTGGGCTCTCACACCAATTGCTCATTGTGGCTTCCAGAATCTGTGAGCAGCTCATTTAGTTTGCACCAAGGGTTGAGCCCTGCTTCATGCACCGTGTGTGAGAATGAAAATCCTAAACCACCCTTTGAAATAACAAATGCAGCAGGACGTGTTATTGTCCCTGCCCCAAAGCAGACAGACCAATGGAGAAATGCCATTGAGTCCAGGGTATTACTCCACTGCCATTTTACATTTTTTGCTTGCTAAACTCCCTCCCAACCTTGAGGGCTCCCAGAGCCCAATATTGAGCTTGAGCTGAGATGTCTACAGTGCAAATTTACCACCCCACGGCCAAAGCCTTGGGAGCCCAGCCTCTGAGACCCCATGAGGGGTGAGGGTTTCCAAGCCTGGGCTCCAGTTCCATTCCCAGGAGCCCAAATCAGATCATCCAGGCCAGCGGGATTTTATCACAGTATAGATGCCCTCTTAGGATATGTCTACATTGCAATGTAAGCCCAAGGTTAGCAGAAGTCATGTCAGCAGCCCCAACACATAAACATAAACCACGAGGAAAAGACCCACTCCCAAATAAGCTGGGCAGTGTCCTTTTCCCTACGGTTTGTAAATCCAGCAACCAAAAGTCCTTAAACATGAGCCCCCCCTTGCACCCCACTCACAGCTGTTGTCCTTAGTCAGTGCAAGCCCAGAGGTGCCTCTGTAGAGTTCACCTGCCATCCTGGGTGGAAAATGGGGAAAATAAGAAGGCACCGTATTCACTGTGTTGTCTAGGAACTCACTCAACCCTCCACTGCCACCCTGTCCTAAAGCTGGTTTAACACCTAAATTTTAGTATTGGGACCCCAGCCCACTTGGCCTTGGAACCCTTGTCCCCTGCCTAGCAAGTGCTATTGAATTGAAGGTGAGTCCCTCAGTCGAGGTCTGCCAAGCACAGTTGTGCTGCCCTTGATTCACACAACAAGGATAACAACCCTTTATTTCTCCTGTCCCAATAACAAGGAGACTGGGAATCCAACAAAAGCCAAAAGTGATCATTTTGGCAAGCAACGCAACATATTTCCAATGCACTGTAAAATCCACATGCAGACTCATACACGAAACCTTGCAAGAAAATCTTCCTGAGGGAGTCTGAGGCACCTGCTGCTGGAGGGAAGGAGGGAGCAGTGGTTTGGGATTGAGGGGCACTGGGAATAGGAGGGACCTGTGCGTTGGGATTGAGGAGCAGTGTAAAAAGGAGGGGGCTGTGGGTTGGGACAGAGGAGAAGGGTGAAGAGGAGTAGGTTCTGGTTGGGAGTGAGGAGCAGTATGCACAGGAGGGGCACTGGATTGGGACTGAGGGGCACTGAGAGTAGAGAGGACATGGGTTTAGGCTGAAGAGCATCATCATTTGGGGATCCAGCATGATAGAGGAAGGCAGCAGGTGATTCTAATTCCTTAGGGATATTCTGTTGTGTTTTCTGTGTGTGCGTGTGCATGCAGGGGAGGAACATGCTGTGTGCCCAGAGGCCTTTATTCCTCCAGGCTGCAAGGACAGAGAGGATGTCAGGAAGTTGCCCCTTCAAACCCACACACACAAAGGCCCCTCTTAGGAAAGGCACAGTCTTGAAGACAAAAAGTAACACCAAAGAGGACATCAGAAGAACAATTTTTAAAGGTATAGTGAGTAGTTTATTACCTGATAAGGGTCTTGAACCCTGGACCATCAGATTAAAAGTCTGACATTCTACCAGCTGAGTTAGCCAATCTCACAGCAAAAGAAGTACAAGTTATGCAGAGGAGAAACTAGTCAAGAAAAAGGGAAATGGATACAATATGGGAAACCTGCTGCTCTGTCTCTCTTCCCAGCCCTGGCCTGGCCTGGTATTAGTGCAGGTTAAAAAGACAGGGAAATATTGGCATCTACCAGCCTTTCATAGCTGTACAAGACTCAGGCACAGAACAGAGGTGCCCATCAAAGAGATAATGATAATGATGGGAAGGTTCACAATTGACTCAGTAATTGCATACAAAGGTGCACGTTTGGCAGTTACATTGGGAAATTCTGGCTCCTTCTCAGGCTCAGATTGGCCACCCCGGTCTAGGTGTAGAAGTTACAACATTGAAACTTGAAAGAGGGGCCAATTTCCCCATCATTTCCCACCTTCACATCCAAACACGATGACTTTCTGAATGAACCCGCCTCGTTCAGCCAGAAGATCTTGGGGTGGGTGTAGGAGTCACTGGATAAAATTCTCTGCACTCTGTTCTGGATCAGGTCAGAGCAGAGGTACCTAGTGATCTAGTCTGGCTGTAAAATCTATATATCAACCCCAATTATGGTGTGAAATTAATCCTCAGGAATGGCTGTTCCCCACCCAGACCCCAGCAAAGGGCTCTCCAAGGAAGGGGGCTTTTGAGGAAGGAAAGAAGAAAGATGTCCTTCTCTCCCTGGAGGAACTGGGCTCTGCGCTTTGGACAGAAAGGAGGGGAAGGAAATGGCCACATGATGGCAGTGGAACCTAAGAAATGAAACACAACAGGCTTCTCTGCACATTGATTCTGCACAGTGAACGAACCTGACTCCTGTATCCTGAAAAGCCAAAAAGCCATTTCTTTGTACGACAGGGAGAAAAGAGTTCCAATCATTCCTGCCCATTTACTTTTGAATTACTTTACATTATAAATAAAATTGTAACAAAATTATTCTGAACTTGAGCTGCCTGTTATTAAAAGCCTGTTCCCCAATTCAGTTCCAACTGCCCTGCTAGAAACACCCCCAGGTCCCTGCTCACCCCAGGAAGAGGAAAAAGAGAACCCCCCACTGGGCACTGCCCTTGGCTCCAGGCTGCTGTCCCAGGGTGTGTGTGGGGACTGATTGTTTGCTGCTGAGGAGGGAGCCAGTACAGGGCTCTGGTGCTCTGCTCCTAGCATCTGCCCAGCCCAGGCTGTCCTCTGCCTCAGCTGCTACTCCCAGCCTGCTCTAGAGTCAAACAAGCAGGGCTCCCAGAGGAACAGAGGCTGGGACAGGGCAGCAGCCTGAGTTGGGCTGAGAAGATGCTAGGAGTTCTCGTTCCCTGAGAACTGGCCTGGCTCGCTTCTCAATAGCAAACAAACCAATTCCACATCCCCTCCCCAGAAAAATCAGCCTGAAGCCAAGGGCAGCAGGGGACAATTGCCTTTAGTTCCCACCAAGGCAGGAGAGAACCCAGGGCCTTTCTAGCAGAGCTTATGGAACTGACGTGGGGAAACCAGCCTTTAATAACAGGCAGCTCAAGTTGAAACTAAGTGTTTTTAATGATTTCTACAACATTGAATAACCCTGCGATCATAGTGTCATCATCCATAAAATTGCTTCAGCCTTACAGGTTCTCAAGTACGAAACTAAACATCTCTTCAAATCCAAGGAAGTGGAGATCAGTCAATCTTCAGAGTCATCCCACATAAAATAATCATGTTGTGGTACATACTGGCCCATCATGTGGCCATCGCTTTTCCCTCCTCTCTGTTAAAAGTTTTAGTATTTTGCACAGACTTTCTTCCCTCAGAAGAGACCTGGGAACCAGGGCTGCCAGCCAGACAAACACCTTTAAGAGGAGGCGTAAACTGTCAAAAAATGATCTCCCTCCTTCAATTCAGTGACACCGTGAAACGTTACTTATCAGGGCAGATCCGGAGGATTGAAAGCAGCTACATCAAGCCCCTGTGTAACTCACAGGAATGAACACAAACACTCCCTTGTATCTGAAGAGATGTTTAGTTTTACCGTTGATAAACTACAAGGCTAAAGGGAAAGGTGATGGTGGTGTCAGATATAAAGAGTGAAACATGAAACAATCATCATAGTTATGCCCATAGCAACTGTAAATATTTCTATATTCTTCTTATTATCATCAGTGTATTATTTTCTCTGTCATCTAGACATTGACTAGATCTTGACCAAGAAATTTGGATCTTGACAAAATAATCAACTACCTCTCGTTAAGGTAATGGACTTGACACCCACTCGAATGTCTCCACGCAGGTTCAAATACTAACAACAGTGGCGCCTTACAGCCATAGCTTTTAATCAGGGCAATACATTGATACAAATTCCTGTTAAATCATTTCTCAGCCAGAGTCCATCGCCCACATTCCTTAAGACACTGGGCCACCATGTGGACGTTTCATTTCCCTCCCCAATTTCACACAGAGACACAATTTCCTTTGCACAGATCCAATAACAGTAAAACCTCCCTGTGTCTCTTGTCTGAGCCAGGGCACTCGATTGCAGTGAACCCTTCTCTCCTGCAATGGCAATGGTCAGACAGAGGGGACGTGGGCACCTGCATCCCTGCCAGGGAGATATTGGCTCAGCTCTTTCTTTCTGCTGCTGTTAGTCCATGAAACATCAGGGATGGATTGCAAGGCTGAGCTCACACACCAACCCCTGAAACATTTCAGTGCCCCAGAGAAATCCTGCCCCTGGCTATTGGAATGATATGGTGGAGATTCGAATAGGAAAGGGACTGTCTGAATTGTCAGTGTGAGGAATGAACAACAATCTATAGCAATGTCGTTAGCCACAAACACACTAATCATATTCCAGCTGGAAGGGAAATGGGCAGGAACTCTTGCTGTTCCCCATGGGCACAATTACACTAATGCACAGCCGTGAGTGTGCTGGGGGAGCTGGTCTGAGCCATTTGAAGTGACAAGTCTGTGAGAACAGAACCATTGTGTAGTGCAGTAGCTGTATATCAACTAGTTGTAGCCGAGTGGTTAAGGTGATGGACTAAAAATCCATTGGGGTCTCCCCATGCAGGTTTGAATCCTGCCAACTACGGAAGCATTAGTGTGTTGTCATTGCTGCTGTCTTAGTGCCTGAGCATCCATGGAGCCAGATCTGGTCTCCCTCTGAGGCTGGCTATCCTTAAAATACTGCTGTAGCCCTGTGGAGTAGACAGCTGCTACAGTGAGGGGTGGGGTTTTCCATCCCTGTAATAGCTGCATTGGCAAAAGAATCTTTCCTTTCATTTAGCACTATCTAACCATGGCTTAGGTCAGCTTAATTATACTGGTTCTGGGGAGTTTCACACCCTGAAAGATGTACTTGTTAGAGGGTTTGTCCCAATTATAGGCCTGTTAGCTTGACGTCTGTAGTATGTAAGGTCTTGGAAAAAATTTTAAGGGAGAGAGTAGTTAAGGACATAGAGGTCAATGGTAATTGGGACAAATTGCAACACGGATTTACTAAAGGTAGATCGTTTCAAACCAATCTGATCTCCTTCTTTGAGAAGGTGATGGATTACTTAGATAAAGGAAATGAGGTAGATATAATTTACCTAGATTTCAGTAAGGCGTTTGACATGGTTCCGCATGGGGAACTGTTAGTTAAATTGGAAAAGATGGGGATGAATATGAAAGTTGTAAGGTGGATAAGGAACTGGTTAAAGGGGAGACTCCAGCGGGTTGTATTGAAGGGTGAACTGTCAGGCTGGAAGGAGGTCACTAGTGGAGTCCCTCAAGAATCAGTTTTGGGACTGATCTTATTTAGCCTTTTTATTACTGACCTTGGCACAAAGAGCGGGAATGTGCTAATAAAGTTTGCGGATGACACAAAGCTGGGGGGTATTGCTAACACAGAGAAGGACAGGGATACTATTCAGGAAGATCTGGACCACCTTGTAAACTGGAGTAATAGTAATAGGATGAAATACAATAGTGAAAAGTGCAAGGTCATGCACTTAGGGATTAATAATAAGAATTTTAGATATATGTTGGGGGCGCATCAGTTGGAAGCGACAGAGGAGGAGAAGGACCTTGGGATATTGGTTGATAGCAGGATGACTATGAGTCGCCAATGTGATACGGCTGTTAAAAAAGCAAATGCGATTTTAGGATGCATCAGGCGAGGTATTTCCAGCAAGGATAAGGAGGTGTTAGTACCGTTATATAAGGCGCTGGTGAGACCCCATCTGGAATACTGTGTGCAGTTCTGGTGTCCCATGTTCAAGAAGGATGAATTCAAACTGGAACAGGTTCAGAGACGGGCTACTAGGATGATCCGAGGAATGGAAAACCTGCCTTATGAAAGGAGACTCAAAGAGCTTGGCTTGTTTAGCCTGGCCAAAAGAAGGCTGCGGGGGGATATGCTTGCTCTATATAAATATATCAGGGGGGTTAACGTTAGGGAGGGAGAGGAATTATTTAAGTTTAGTACTAATGTAGGCACGAGGACGAATGGGTATAAACTGGATATGAGGAAGTTTAGACTTGAAATTAGGCGAAGGTTTCTGACCATTAGGGGAGTGAAGTTCTGGAACAGCCTTCCGAGGGAAGTAGTGGGGGCAAAAGACTTTTCTGGCTTTAAGACAAAGCTTGATAAGTATATGGAGGGGATGTTATGATAGGATCATTAATTTGGGCAATTGGATTACCACCAGATAGGTCTGCTCAATGGTCTGCAGGGAGATGTTGGATGGGATGGGAACAGAGTTACTGCAGAGAACTCCTTCTTGGGTGCTGGCTGGTGAGTCTTGCCCACATGCTCAGGGTTTAGCTGATCGCCATATTTGGGGTCGGGAAGGAATTTTCCTCCAGGGTGGATTGGCAGGGGCCCTGGAGGTTTTTTGCCTTCCCCTGCAGCGTGGGGCACGGGTCGCTTGCTGGTGGATTCTCTGCAGCTTGAGGTCTTCAAACCAATTTTGAGGATTTCAATAACTCGCTCCTGGGTTAGGGGTTGTTATAAAAGTGGATGGGTAGGGTTCTGTGGCCTGCCTTGTGCAGGAGGTCAGACTAGATGATCATATTGGTCCCTTCTGACCTATGAGTCTATGAGTCTATGAACCCTGTAATATTTACATCTTGAAGTTACAGAGCTAATTCTTTACTTTTTCCTTTCTTTTATTAAAAGATTTCTTTTTTTAGAGAACCTGATTGATTTTTTTTCCCTTGTTTCCCTTGTGTTATTCCAGGAGATTGGGATAACTCACCAGAACAGGTGGGGGGGAGACGGGAGGGGAAGAGAAAGAATCTCTCTTTGTTTTCCTTGAATCTGTTTGCCTCTTTGTGGAAAGGAAGGGAGATGCTTCTCTGTATGGTGATTTAAGAGGTTGGATCAGTATCTCTCAGGATAGCCCAGGGAGGGAAACTCTAGGAGGGGGAAAGGTGGGGGAATGGTTTATTTCTCCTTGTTTTAAGAACCCAAGGGATCTGGGTTCTTGGGGTCCCCAGAGAAGGCTGGGGAGGTCAGAGTGCTCCAAAACACTATATTTTTAGGTGGTGGCAGCGCTATCAAATCTAAGCTGGTAATTAAGCTTAGAGGATTCAGATGCTAGTATCTCATTTTCTGAACTCTAAGGTTCAGATCTGAGAAGGAATGCTGTGATACTCGTAGTGTAGACATCCCCTGTGATTAACAGCTTTGGTGGCTAATTGAAAGGCTGATGGTTCAAACTCAAGTGAAGATGGAGGTGTTTTTTTTCAGTGATGAGAATCCAGTACATTTTAACAGGCTGAAAATCTCCTCAATGCTGCTCTAGCCTCATTGGTCAAGCATAAGTGACCCTTTCACCAGAGGCATTGGTGGTATAGTGGTGAGCATAGCTGCCTTCCAAGCAGTTGACCTGGGTTCAATTCCCAGCCAATGCAATGATGTGATGTTTTCTCCCCTGGGAATTGGTTTAATTACAGTCACATTGTATCAGTTTAGCAATGGAATGAGAGAATCAATGTTCTGCAGGGCATTCAACACACAATGGAGGAAGAAAGGGGTGGGACTAGACAATGAGCAGGTGGAGTTATCCTGGTATTACAATGTTTGGTTTATTTTTTTTTTAAACTTCCTTTACTTTCCTCTCCCTTTTAGACTTGGAGCCTTTAAGGTCAGAAGGGAGCAATGTGATCATCTAGTCCGACCTGCTGCACCTTACAGGCCAAAAGACCCCCCCTCCCCTCCTGTAATAGACCCGGGAGGGGAGGCAGCTCTGTGCACTGCCCCTACCCCAGGCAGCACATGGAGGCCCTCTGCCACACAGCATGCCCCAAGAGGGAGTGGGGGGCCAAGCAGATGATCCAGCATGAGGGGATCATTCTCATTCGTAGCTGTCCAGCTGTATGGGGCAGGAGGTCCTTGTATTTGGAGCAGTGGGAGTGAACTGCGTGCACTTGTGTCTCTGAGCACAATTTTGTGACTAGTATGGTGTGTGTAGGGGGGGTGAGTGTGAGTGTGGCTGCGGGTGTGATTGTTTCTTTCTTTGGGGGTTGGACTAACATGTCCCTCTGGGTGTGTTGTGTGTGAGCGTTCTTGGGATTGTGTGAGTCCCTTTGTGTGTGTGTGTGTGTGTCACTTACTGCAGAGTACAAAATCCTGCAAAGCCATTTCTTACTGGTTAGCCCAGCAACACACTGATACAAACAGTGTCGCAGACTCACACACACAGAGCAGGGCTCAGCAGAGGGCAGCAGGGACACACATGTCTCCCCTGGGCCAGCTTGGACAATTTTCCATCACTACTCGGCACTGTGCTGGTGCCCCCACACGGGGGTGGGCAGTGACTGGGCAGCGGGGGCAGATGTGCTGGATCTGTAAAAGCAGCAAAGAGTCCTGTGGCACCTTATAGACCAACAGACGTATTGGAGCATGAGCTTTTGTGGGTGAATCCCCACTTCGTCGGCTAGATTCAGAAGGAAGCACTTTGGGAAAATCAGTCAAGGCCCTTGGCAGAGCTGGGACACAGACCCAGTGACCCCTGCACCACCCTGGGAGGGCAGTGGGGTTTAGTGGTCAGAGCAGGGAGAGGCTGGACACCAGGACCCCTGGGTTCTATCCTTGGCTCTGGAAGTGGAAGGGGTCTAGAGCAGGGGGACTGGGATCCAGGACTCCTGGGTTCCATAGGGGAGACTGTTTTTCCCTGTGCTTCCCTCCCTAGAGATCCCAGCCCAGCCCCCTAGTGGAGACTGAGCAGGAGTGGGGGGAGTTGTTCTCCCACTTTGGAGTTATCATTCAAACTCCTCCCCCAGGGACTGTGACATCACAGAATCTGCCCCCCCCCCAACACAGAGAAAACTAGTGGGGTTAGGAGGGTTCTAGCTGCACCCACCAGACAACCCTGGTCATTGCAAGAAACCCCCAAAGCTACTTGCACCCACAAAACACCCTCTGAGGGTATACACCCCCTGCTAGGACAGGACCTCTTGCTCCCACCCCTTTTCTTATCACCACAAGCTGCTCCCAGCCAGGCACCACACCCCATTCACACACCTT
Organism: Gopherus flavomarginatus; assembly: GCF_025201925.1. NCBI lineage: Eukaryota > Metazoa > Chordata > Testudines > Testudinidae > Gopherus > Gopherus flavomarginatus. The sequence goes on from NW_026114611.1 coordinate 3,750,903, forward strand.
TTGTCAGTACATAGCTCAGTGGCAATCACTGCCCCAAAGTGACTCCGGTGCAGGCACTCCCCACACGAACTCCCCACACCGGATTCTGTCCACACACAGAGAATTCTCTCTGCCCGGCTCCTTCGGTTCATCTCACTGCTCTCCCTACTGCCGCCAGACACTACTTATCTGCATAACCCCGCATTGTTTGGTTCTTGCTGGCCCGTGCTTGTGCCTGCTGGTTTCCTTCCTGCTGTCCCTGGTGTGTAAAGACAGAAGCATTTTTGAATCTCTTTGAGTTGTTGTTAGTGCTTCAGTTGTTTGCCTTAATCTTATGCCGTTGGATCTCTTTCAGGGTGTGTTTTGGTTCTGAGAAGTAAAAGGCTGCTCTGTGTGTGTGTGGTGTTATGGAGCGAGGTAGCAAAGGTTGGTTGCAGAGGTGGTGAATGTGCCACGAAAATTGTTTCTTGTTTCTCCCAGGAGGAAGGTGTTTTGCACCCCAGTAACCGGGCTCTCACTGCAGCTTTCCTTTCACTAAATAAGATTTTTACCAAATATAAATTGCCCTCCAATTTCTCTAAGAGAAATTGAAATTGTATCTTTGTACTAATATCCCAAGTGTGCAAGTCCATCCCCTCAGAGCAGCCCCACACCCTGAGGCCAGGGGAGAATCCCAGCTGGTTTGTGCATTTGTAACCCTGGGGCCTGAAGCTGATGACAGAAAGGGAAGTGAGCCATCTTGGAGCTTTCTGATATCACCTGCGGGGAGCACAGGGATTTGACTGAGTGACATCCTGGCTAATTTTCACCTTGTTCTCCGCCAGCAGGATCCACTGGAGAGCTCGGGAGTGACTTGACCATGGCAGCACCCTATTTACATATTAAAAGCTGGCATTTTGGGGCCAATGGGGTGAAATGTGAGTACTTTTGGGGTTAGGACCCACATGAGAAGGGATATGGACAAACTGGAGAGAGTCCAGCAGAGGGCAATAAAAATGATTAGGGGACTGAGACAGTATATCAACTAGTTGTGGCCGAGTGGTTAAGGTGATGGACTAGAAATCCATTGGGGTTTCCCCACGCAGGTTCAAACGTTGCCAACTACAGAAGCATTAGTGTATTGTCATTGCTGGTGTCTGAGCGTCCATGGAGCCAGATCTGGTCTCACTCTGAGGCTGTCTACACTTAAAATACTGCTGTAGCCCTGTGGAGTAGACAGCTGCTACAGTGAGGGGAGGGGTTTTCCATCCCTGTAGTAGCTGCATTGACAGAACAATCTTTCCTTTCATTTAGCACTATCTAACCATGGCTTAGGTCAGCTTAATTATACTGGCTCTGGGGTTTTTTACACCCTGAAAAACGTACTAGTTAGAGGGTTTATCCCATCACCCTCCCATTCCCTGGCCCTTCTTGCATGACTAGAGAGCAGCAATACCCGAAGTTCAAAGGTGCAAACAATTCAATGTTTATTGGGGTAAACTTCCAGCAAGCAATGATTCCAGTTTCCTTCCTCTGTATCCCCCTTCCCAGCTCTGACACCACAGAGGCTTGTCTGTGTCCTTGTTCCCATTCCCCTCTTAGCAAAACATAATTCCAGTTCCCCTGCCCCATTCCCATTCCCCCCCTTTACTTTCTGATTGACTGCAATCTATATAGTAAAACTGGAGTTCTGCTTAGCTATACCTTAGCTAATCATTTTACTGAAATGTAACTAACCAATCCTAACATACTGTAACATGATTATCTAACCAATTATACCCCACTGCCTTAATTGGTTTACCCCCAACATATTAATTATACAGCAGACAGAAACAATCACAGAACCAGACAGAGATTATACAGACAAGCAATAGGAAAGTGGGGACTACAGTGACAGAACAGCAAAGAAATGAGGATTTCACACCCCAGCTATTGAGCAGTGAGTTGTTGCCAGATGGGATGCTATCATGGCAGAGGTTATGGGTGCTGATTGCTTAACTGTCTGGCCCACAGGGCAGGATTTTGAGGTTCACCATTACTGTCTCAGAATGCTAGCACCCATCTTTTGTTCACTTAAAATGCGAGCAGGGAGATTATAACACCACAGAACTCATGGAGCTCCAGGAAACTTGTAACTTTAGGTCCAGGTGAGTGTGTTTAAAAATCAGCTGTGCTGTGGAAGGTCTCTAGGAGTTGAAAGAGATGTGCCATCTCAACCTCCCTAAAGAGTTCATCAACTATTAATGAAAACTAGGGTTGATAAGTCACATTCTTTGTAGTATCAGGATGGTGGATGGGTCTAAAGCGCTAGTTATGAGACTCATTTTTTCTAATCCTTTGGGTGTTCTGGTCTCTGCATGGAAATGTGGTTTCAAATCCCACTCCTGATATTACCATTTAATTATATCTGGAGAAAATGGCCTCACTTCAATCTCCTTTGGAACAATAGAACCCTATTTGCTTAGCTTTTCTATTCCAGTAGCTGTGAGAGAAGCTCCAAACCAGGGGGAAACAGGGCCTCTTCTCTCGACCGATCAATTTTTGTCTTTCTTCATTCCAAGCCATTTTCTGAGATACATCCATATTTCCCACACTATTGTGTTTAGAGTTCTTTGCTTTTATGAAACTTTAGAATCATCATTTAATTGCCACACAACTGTACTTCTGAAGTGAAGTGAAACAATATTATTTGGATATTCTTGCAGAAGAGTTTTGCTTTCTGACCTGGAAATGAACAGGGCCTACCTGAGGGGCACAATGCTACTCCCTTTTCTTGGCTCATCCAAAAAACATACGTTCTTGATGGCCTTTGTTTTCCTGTTCTTCAAAGGGAAATCAGCTGGTGTAGCAGCTACTGAGAAAGCCTTAGAAAAGGGCTCCAGGTTTCACAGTAGCTGGTTTCTGTTGTGTAGTGGTTATCACATTTGCTTTATATGCAAAATGTCCCTGGTTCAGAAACAGTGCTGCTTTCTCTCTCTTGGTCTCTTATTGCTCCAAGTCTTTTCTCAAATACATCCATAGCTTTTATGATTTCTTCCTCGTTATTTTTTTTCCTTTCATGGAGCTTTAAATTCAAAAGGAGAGGTTTAGCCGGCATTTTGAGGGAAGGAACAGACCATCATTTGGGAGACCGCCAGCTCCATAACAAATCTGAGCATAGAAGAATCCCAACCCATTGTCCAGCATATTTAGCTCCCAGCCAGCAGTTTTTCTCTTGTCTTTTTTTTTTTGAGCTAACCTTGAGTCCAGGGCGCACACACTCTCTGCCCCACACATCAAATCTGGCCCTGCTGCAAAGTGACCCCTAAGAACCAGTAACCTGCATGAGAGCATGACTGGGGGGAAAGGGTTTCCCATGAAGCGTATAAGCCACTGGATGCGTTGGAAAGAGGCAGCTCTGAGTGTAACAGTCAGCAAAGAAGGTCTGTTTGGGGATGTGGCTCAGTGGTACAGTGCCTGCTTTGCATGTATCAGGCCCTGAGCTCACTCCCCACATTTGCCTTTCACCTCTGCTGCTTTGCTCATGCCCAGCTGGCATGTGGCCCAGCCAGTCTCCCTGCACAAGTTTCAGTCCTGAGCAGTGAGGGCAAAGTGCCAATTGCATGGAAGCTCTGTAGGGGTTTCTGCTCCTAAAGCACCATGGTGACCCTAAGATTCCCATCCACTGAGCTGCTTGATGAGGAAGGACTGGAGAGAAGGGTCCCATCAGCACCAAGGGAGGGACAAGGACATGGAGGAGCAGTCAGTGCTGAGAGAGGAAAGAGGTCAGTGATTTACACAAGACAGGGGACACTGGTTCTTGGAGGGGAAAGGAGGTGAGGCCAGCTTGTTTACAATGATGCTGATGATGAATAGAAAAAAAAGGCTGGAGTCAATGAAACATGAGAGCATAGAAGGAGAAGGGCAGCTCCACAGAGGGCCCTGGGTGCTCATACACCCCAGTTCATAAGTATACAACATCAGACTGGCCACACTGGGTCAGATCAAAGGTCCATCTAGCCTAGTAGCCTGTCTTCTTACAGTGGCCGACCCAAGGTGCCCCAGGGTTCCACAGGTTGACTGTGTGTTATGTGAAGAAATATTTCCTTTTGTTTGGTTTAAATCTGCTGCCTCTTCATTTCATTTGGTGAGCCCTAGTTCTTGTGTCTAGAGGAGTAAATAACGCTTCCTTATTTACTTTCTCCAACCCAATCATTGTTTTATAGACCTATATCATCTCTTTTCCAAGCTGAAAAGTCTCAGTTTTATTAATCACTCTTCATATGAAAGCTGCTGCATATCCCTAATCATTTTTGTTGCCCTTTTCTGAACCTTTTCCAATTACAATATATCTTTTATCAAGTGGGGTGACAACATCTGCACGCAGTATTCAAGATGTCGGTGTGCCATGGATTTCTGTAGAGGCGCCCTGGCTTGTCCTAGATAGCAAGAATAGACAAACAGGGACCCAGCCCCCTACAGTGATCCCATGGACAAGAACGTGGTTGTTAGTGGGGTGAAGGTTTCCTCTGGACAAAGGGGAGCTGAAATCCCTCAGTGTCCTGGAACTTAAGTAATGAAAGCTTCAAACCCCTTCATAGCCGTGCGTTGAGATGCATCAGTAGAAGGCTTGGGCTGGAGCAGGGGTCGGCAACCTATGCCAATTTTTAATGGCACGCTGGGGCCTGCCGGGACTCCAGTATGCCATTAGAAATCCTGCCGGCATGGCAACCCGCTGGCCCCTTCCTCGCCTTCCCCCCGAGCCCTGCCGCCGCGCGTGCAGCACTCTGGGGGACAGGGGTCTGCACTCCCGCGGGGCAGCATTTGGCTCTGCAGGGAGCGAAAGATGATCCGCGCTCATCCGGTGCCCTGCCACCCTGCGCGCAGCACTTTGGGGGTGGGGCTGCACGCGTGGCAGCAGGGCTCCGACTGAGCGGGAAGCATCATGGTAAGGGGGCCGGGGTTGGGGGGGGTGGAGTCAGCAGGGGGCAATCAGAGGACAGGGAGCAGGGTAGGGTTGGATGGGGGGTGGGATACCGGGGGGGTGGTTGTAGCGGAGGTCTCTGGAGGGGGCAGTCAGGGAGCGGGGGGGTGGATGGGGCTTGGGAGTCCCAGGGTCTGTTAAGGTGTGGGGGGTGGATAGGAGACAGGGCAGTCAGGGAACAGGGAGCAAGGAGGGTCCTGGGGGCACAGTTAGGGGTCTCGGGGGGGTCAGGGAACAAGGAGCTGGGTGGGTTGGATGAGTCAGGAGTTTGGGGGGGCTGTCAGGAGGTAGGGGTGTGGAGAGTGGTTGTGGCAGGCAGAGAGCGGGGGGGTGTATGGGTCCAGAGTTCTGGGGCTCCTGTCAGGGGGTGGGGAGTGGTTAGATAGGCACGGGAGTCCGGGAGGTTCTGTCTGGGTGCGGGGGTGTGGATAAGGGTTGGGGCAGTCAGATACACTCAGCCTTCTCCCCTGCATTGGGTGGGTGGTGCTGCCACTGCCTGCTGGAAAGTCATGAGGGTGGTGGGGCTCTGTGAACAGCTCAGTCCCTGACCCTGGTGGCAGAAATGATGAGATGGAGGCTCCAGCTGTTTCTAGGATTTACTATTTCCACTTGCCTGTGAAGTCCAGCTTTCCCCAGCACATTCACTGTGGTGCAGTTGGGTCACTGTTTCCATGGCTGCACAGCAAAGAATCACTCCCAGTTTCCCTTTTATCTGCAGCAGGGTTAGTCTGTGTTGGTGGTTAACGAGGTGGATCTAGTTGTAAATTGTTATTCATTCCCCACCTTCACAATTCACATAGTCCCTTTCTCATGCAGATTCCCAGCACCTCAGTGATTCTGGTAGCAGGGGTTGGGGCCTGAGATTTTCAGAGTTCCTTTACCCTCCACTTGGAGTGAACTCAATTTTTTTACCATCCCAGAAATTCCATGAAATAACAACAGGGGCATAAAGAAAGAGGGGAGAGAATATTGATCCAGCCTCTGGGGGTTTGGGCTGCTTTAACTCTTGGTAAAAATATGAACTTGATTCCAAGAAGGGAGAGAGGAGAAGCCTGAAGCTGACTTTAGTCCCAGGCTGGGGTCTCCTGAAGGGTAGCAAACATCCTTGGCTGTCACCCAAGGACAATAGGCTACTGGCAACATACCAGGGCTGGGATGAGAGGGGAGTGTTACATAGACTTTATCACACAGGCCCCATCCTGCTCCTCAGAGCCCACAGGTGAGAATCTAGAGAAGGGTGAGTCATTTCTCAGCTGCATTCTCAGGAGTAGTCAGTAGCCGTCGTTGATCAGAGACCCAGGGGAGCAACCACAGCAGTTCTGCGGAGAGCTTTGGCTGCCAGGGGATCCAGCTAGAAGAGGGAGTGCTGGGGATCTGGAGGGCCAGTCCAATAGGGCTGTCTCAGGAGTCAGAGGTGGCTTTGCCAGTGGGAAGGCGCTAGGCCAGATGTTGGTGGGATGGGGAAGTAGGGAATACAGGATATGAAGCTGGCTAAAATGAAACTGCACAAAAAACCCTTCCTCTTTGCTCCAGCTAAAGGCCCTACTTTGGCCTCTCCCCTTTCATAAAAATCTCCATATCTACCCCAACTGTCAGAAACCCCCTTTCTCCCATGGGTATTTTCACAGTTTCTTCCTTTTTTCATGGTCTCGTACAAATATTTTTGCTATGGAAATGATCAAGTACATTTAACATGAGAAAAACAATCAAACAACACATCTGTATCTCCTTCTCCAAGCATGGTGTGTCTCAGTTTAGCTACTGAAAAGTCTAGGCAGGCAGAGTCACCTCTGCATTATTTAGCGAAGGGATAGCTCAGTGGTTTGTGCATTATCTTACTAAATGCAGGGTTGTGAGTTCAATTATTGAGGGGGCCACTCAAGAATCTGGGGCAAAATCAGTACTCAGTCCTGCTAGCGAAGGCAGGGGGCTGGACTGAATGGTCCCTTCTAGTTCTAGGAAATAGGGTACCTCCATTATCTATTTTTATTTACTTCACATCAGACCCAGGACTTGCACCCAGCAGTTCTTGGGGCCCTGGGACAGAACTGAGCTTCACTGGCAGCAGTGAGGGAGAACGGTTGGGACTGAACTATCTGGGGAATATTTTAATCCTTATCTAATTTTCAGAGGATTAAATCAATGCAGCTTCCACTTCTCCGTCTCTCCCAAGGAAATAACGTTTCTGTGTGAAGTACCCAAACCTTTTAACAATAAGAAGTGAAATGAAATGGCCACATGATGGCAACAGACCCTACGAAATTTCTTAGTCTCTAGGGTGCCACACGTCCTCTTGTTCTGTTTGAGGATACAGACTAACACAGCTGCTCCTCTGAAACCTATGAGCAGGGCCGGTGCAACCATTTAGGCGGACTAGGCGGTTGCCTAGGGCACCAAGATTTGGGGGCGCCAAAAAGCGGCACTCCCCAATTTTTTTTTAAATGGTTGAGCAGCCGCTGCTGCTGGGAGAGAGAGGGAGTCTGAGCTGCTGGCCTGGGTCAGGACGCCGCCGCGGCAGCCGGCAGCCCAGGGCCGCCCCTGGGTCAGGGCGCCGCCCCGGCAGCTAACAGCCCAAGGGGTCCCCTGGGTCAGCGCGCCGCCCCGGCAGCAGGCAGCCCAGGGCCCCCCTGGGTCAGGGCGCCACCGCAGCAGCTGACAGCCCAAGGGGTCTCCTGGGTCAGGGCGCCGCCGTGGCAGCCGGCAACCCAGGGCCCGCCCCCGGGTCAGGGCACCACCGGGGCAGCCAGCAGACCAGGGCCCCCCTGGGTCAGGGCACCGACGGGGCAGCCGGCAGCCCACGGCCCCCCCGGGTCAGGGCACCGACGGGGCAGCCGGTAGCCCAGGGGGTCCCCTGGGTCCGGGCGCCGCCGCAGCAGCCGGGAGCCCAGGGGGTCCCCTGGGTCAGCGCGCCACAGCGGCAGCCGGCAGCCCAGGGCCCCCCTGGGTCAGGGCGCCGACGGGGCAGCTGGCAGCCCACGGCCCCCCAGGGTCAGGGCGTCGACGGCAGCCGGCAGACCAGGGCCCCCATGGGTCAGGGTGCCGACGGGGCAGCCGGCAGCCCACGGCCCCCCAGGGTCAGGGCGCCGACGGGGCAGCCGGTAGCCCAGGGGGTCCCCTGGGTCAGGGCGCCGCCGCAGCAGCCGGGAGCCCAGGGGGTCCCCTGGGTCAGCGCGCCACAGCGGCAGCCGGCAGCCCAGGGCCCCCCCGGGTTAGGCCATCGCTGTGGCAGCCGGCAGCTCAGGGGGTCCCCTGGGTCAGGGCGCCACAGCGGCAGCCGGCAGCCCAGGCCCCCCCTTGGTTAGGGCGTCGCTACGGCAGCCGGAAGCCCAGGGGGCCCCTGGGTCAGGGCGCTGCCACGGCACCCTGCAGCCCAGGGGGTCCCCTGGGTCAGCGCACCAGCAGCAGCCGGCAGCCCAGGCCCCCCCCTGGATCAGGGCACCACCGCGGCAGCCCAGAGGTTCAGGCTGATGGCGGCTGCGCTGACCCAAGGGAATCCCTGGGCTGCAGGCAGAGGCTCAGAATCCCTCTCCCTCCCAGAGCAGGGGCTCCAGCCTGTGCCATTTTTTTCGTTGCTGGCGGGGGCGCCGGCGGCTGGGCAGAGCTGCACAGCTCTGCTTAGGGCACGTGGCAGGAGCCCTGCGAGGGCAGCACGACACCAGGGCTTCTTGAGGAAAGTGGGGGCTGCCCCTTGGCTCAGCCTCCACGTCAGCCCAGCGAGGGGCAGGAGAAGAAAAGAGACTCAGCCGTGGTCTGCTGGAGCGGGGGAAGAACGAGGTCCCCGATGCTCATGCGTTCGGCAAGGTGAGCAAGTGATTCCCCACAGCTTGGCCTCAGGTGCCTGTGCTCCTGCCCCCTTGGTCCTTGGCTGGTCCCTGCTGCTGCTCCCCTTGTGCCTGCACGGCTGGAGAGAACAGCAGCCTGCAGAGCTGAGCTGCCCCAGTGCCCCCAGGCACCCCTCTGACCCCATCCCCCCCCACGGCCCTGACCCCCAGCTCCGAGCCCAGCCCCTCTGAGCTGGAAACCCCCTCGATCCCATCCCCCCCCCCGCCCTGACCCCCAGCTCCGAGCCCAGCCCCTCTGAGCTGGAAACCCCCTGACCCCATCCCCCCCACAGCCCTGACCCCCAGCTCTGAGCCCAGTCCCTCTGAGCTGGAAACCCCCTGACCCCATCCCCCACACAGCCCTGACCCCCAGCTCCGAGCCCAGTCCCTCTGAGCTGGAAACCCCCTCGACCCCATCCCCCCCCACTGCCCTGACCCCCAGCTCTGAGCCCAGTCCCTCTGAGCTGAAACCCCTCGACTCCATCCCCCCAACAGCCCTGACCCCCAGCTCCGAGCCCAGTCCCTCTGAGCTGGAAACCCCTCAACCCCTTCCCCCCACAGCCCTGACCCCCAGCTCCAAGCCCAGTGCCTCTGAGCTGGACACTCCCTCACCCCATCTCCCCCACAGCCCTGACCCCCAGCTCCGAGCTGAGCCCCTCTGAGCTGGAAGCCCTCTGACCCAATCCCCCCACAGCCCAGACCCCCAGCTCTGAGCCAAGCCTCTCTGAGCTGGAAACCCCCTGACCCCATCTCCCCACAGCCCTGACCTCCAGCTCCGAGCCCAGTCCCTCTGAGCTGGAAACCCCCTTGAACCCCCTCCCACAGCCCTGACCCCCAGCTCCGAGCCCAGTGCCTCTGAGCTGGAAACCCCCTGACCCCATCCCCCCCACAGTCCTGACCCCCAGCTCCGAGCCCAGTCCCTCTGAGCTGGAAACCCCCTCGACCCCATCCCCCCCACAGCCCTGACCCCCAGCTCCGAGCCCAGTCCCTCTGAGCTCGGAAACCCCCTCGACCCCATCTCCCCACAGCCCTGACCCCCAGCTCTGAGCCCAGTCCCTCTGAGCTTGGAAACCCCCTGACCCCATCCCCCCTAACAGCCCTGACCCCCAGCTCCGAGCCCAGTCCCTCTGAGCTGGAAACCCCCTCGAACCCCCCCCCCCACAGCCCTGACCCCGAGCTCCGAGCCCAGCCCCTCTGAGCTGGAAACCCCCTGACCCCATCCCCCCCACAGCCCTGACCCCCAGCTCCGAGCCCAGTCCCTCTGAGCTGAAACCCCCTCGACCCCATCCCCCCACAGCCCTGAGCCCCAGCTCTGAGCCCAGTCCCTCTGAGCTGGAAACCCCCTTGACCCCATCCCCCCACAGCCCTGACCCCCAGCTCTGAGCCCAGTCCCTCTGAGCTGGAAACTCCCTCGACCTCATCTCCCCCACAACCCTGACCCCCAGCTCCGAGCTGAGACTCTCTGAGCTGGAAACCCCCTGACCCCATCCTCCCCACAGCCCTGACCTCCAGCTCCGAGCCCAGTCCCTCTGAGCTGGAAGCCCCCTGACCCCATCCCCCTAACAGCCCCGACCCCCAGCTCCGAGCCGAGTCCCTCTGAGCTGGAAACCCCCTCGAACCCCATCCCCCACAGCCCTGACCCCCAGCTCTGAGCCCAGTCCCTCTGAGCCGGAAACCCCCTCGACCCCACCCTCCCCACAGCCCTGACCCCCGAGCTCCGAGCCCAGCCCCTCTGAGCTGGAAACCCCCTGACCCCATCCCCCCCAACACCCCGACCCCCAGCTCCGAGCCCAGTCCCTCTGAGCTGGAAACCCCCTGACCCCATCCCCCCACAGCTTTGACCCCCAGCTCCGAGCCCAGTCCCTCTGAGAAGGAAAACGCCCACGACCCCATCCCCCCCACAGCCCTGACCCCAGCTCCGAGCCCAGTCTCTCTCAGTTGGAAACCCCCTCGAACCCCCCCCCCCACAGCCCTGACCCCCAGCTCTGAGCACAGTCCCACTGAAGTGGAAACACCCTGACCCCATCCCCCCCACAGCCCTGACCCCCAGCTCCGAGCCCAGCCCCTCTGAGCTGGAAACACCCAGACCCCATACCCCCCACAGCCCTGACCCCCAGCTCCGAGCCCAGTCCCTCTGAGTTGGAACGCAAGGACACCATCCCCCCCACAGCCCTGACCCCCAGCTCCGAGCACAGTCCCTCTGAGCTGGAAACCCCCTTGAACCCCCTCCCACAGCCCTGACCCCAAGCTCCGAGCCCAGCCCCTCTGAGCTGGAAACCCCCTGACCCCATCCCCCCCACAGCCCTGACCCCCAGCTCCGAGCCCAGCCCCTCTGAGGTGAAAACCCCCCTCGACCCCATCCCCCCACAGCCCTGACCCCCAGCTCTGAGCCCAGTCCCTCTGAGTTGGAAACCCCCTTGACCCCATCCCCCCACAGCCTCGACCCCCAGCTCTGAGCCCAGTCCCTCTGAGCTCGAAACCCCCTTGACCCCAGCCCCCCACAGCCCTGACCCCCAGCTCTGAGCCCAGTCCCTCTGAGTTGGAAACCCCCTCGACCTCATCTCCCCCACAACCCTGACCCCCAGCTCCGAGCTGAGATTCTCTGAGCTGGAAGCCCCCTGACCCCATCCCCCTAACAGCCCCGACACCCAGCTCCGAGCCCCGTCCCTCTGAGCTGGAAACCCCCTCGAACCCCCTCCCCCACAGCCCTGACCCCCGAGCTCCGAGCCCAGCCCCTCTGAGCTGGAAACCCCCTGACCCCATCCCCCCACAGCCTTGACCCCCAGCTCCGAGCCCAGTCCCTCTGAGAAGAAAACGCCCCCGACCCCATTCCCCCCACAGCCCTGACCCCCAGCTCCGAGCCCAGTCCCTCTGAGTTGGAACCGCAAGGACACCATCCCCCCCACAGCCCTGACCCCCAGCTCCGAGCCCAGTCCCTCTGAGCTGGAAACCCCCTCGACCCCATCCCCCCACAGCCCTGACCCCCAGCTCCGAGCCCAGTCCCTCTGAGCTGAAACCCCCTGACCCCATCCCCCCACAGCCCTGAGCCCCAGCTCTGAGCCCAGTCCCTCTGAGCTGGAAACCCCCTTGACCCCATCCCCCCACAGCCCTGACCCCCAGCTCTGAGCCCAGTCCCTCTGAGCTGGAAACCCCCTCGACCCCATCCCCCCACAGCCCTGACCCCCAGCTCTGAGCCCAGTCCCTCTGAGCTGGAAACCCCCTCGACCCCATCCCCCCCACAGCCCTGACCCCCAGCTCCGAGCCCAGTCCCTCTGAGCTGGAAACCCCCTGACCCCATCCCTCCCACAGCCCTGACCCCAGCTCCGAGCCCAGTCCCTCTGAGCTGGAAACCCCCTGACCCCATCCCCCTCACAGCCCTGACCCCCAGCTCCGAGCCCAGTCCCTCTGAGCTCGGAAACCCCCTTGACCCCATCTCCCCACAGCCCTGACCCCCAGCTCTGAGCCCAGTCCCTCTGAGCTGGAAACCCCCTCGAACCCCCTCCCCACAGCCCTGACCCCGAGCTCCGAGCCCAGTCCCCTCTGAGCTGGAAACCCCCTGACCCCATCCCCCCCAAAGCCCTGACCCCCAGCTCCGAGCCCAGTCCCTCTGAGCTGAAAACCCCTCGACCCCATCCCCCCACAGCCCTGAGCCCCCAGCTCTGAGCCCAGTCCCCTCTGAGCTCGAAACCCCCTTGACCCCATCCCCCCACAGCCCTGACCCCCAGCTCTGAGCCCAGTCCCTCTGAGCTTGGAAACCCCCTCGACCTCCATCTCCCCCACAGCCCTGACCTCCAGCTCCGAGCCCAGCCCCTCTGAGCTGGAAGCCCCCTGACCCCATCCCCCTAACAGCCCCTGACCCCCAGCTCCGAGCCCCGTCCCTCTGAGCTGGAAACCCCCTCGACCCATCCCCCCCACAGCCCTGACCCCAGCTCCTGAGCCCAGTCCCTCTGAGCTGGAAACCCCCTCGACCCCATCCCCCCACAGCCCTGACCCCCGAGCTCCGAGCCCAGCCCTCTGAGCTGGAAACCCCCTCGACCCCATCCCCCCACAGCCCTGACCCCCAGCTCGAGCCCAGTCCCTCTGAGCTGGAAACCCCCTGACCCCATCCCCCCCACAGCCCTGACCCCCAGCTCCGAGCCCAGTCCCTCTGAGCTTGGAAACCCCCTCGACCCCATCCCCCCACAGCCCTGACCCCCAGCTCTGAGCCCAGTCCCTCTGAGCTGGAAACCCCTGACCCCATCCCCCCCACAGCCCTGACCCCCAGCTCCGAGCCCAGTCCCTCTGAGCTGGAAACACCCTGACCCCATCCCCCCCACAGCCCTGACCCCCAGCTCCGAGCCCAGTCCCTCTGAGCTGGAAACCCCCTCGACCCCATCCCCCCCACAGCCCTGACCCCCAGCTCCGAGCCCAGTCCCTCTGAGCTGGAAACCCCCTCGACCCCATCCCCCCACAGCCCTGACCCCCAGCTCCGAGCCCAGTCCCTCTGAGCTGGAAACCCCCTCGACCCCATCCCCCCCACAGCCCTGACCCCCAGCTCCGAGCCCAGTCCCTCTGAGCTGGAAACCCCCTAGACCCCATCCCCCCCACAGCCCTGACCCCCAGCTCTGAGCCCAGTCCCTCTGAGCTGGAAACCCCTCGACCCCATCCCCCCACAGCCCTGACCCCCAGCTCCGAGCCCAGTCCCTCTGAGCTGGAAACCCCTCGACTCCATCCCCCCACAGCCCTGACCCCCAGCTCCGAGCCCAGTCCCTCTGAGCTGGAAACCCCCTCGACCCCATCCCCCCACAGCCCTGACCCCCAGCTCTGAGCCCAGTCCCTCTGAGCTGGAAACCCCCTGACCCCATCCCCCCACAGCCCTGACCCCCAGCTCCGAGCCCAGTCCCTCTGAGCTGGAAACCCCCTCGACCCCATCCCCCCCACAGCCCTGACCCCCAGCTCCGAGCCCAGTCCCTCTGAGCTGGAAACCCCCTCGACCCCATCCCCCCCACAGCCCTGACCCCCAGCTCCGAGCCCAGTCCCTCTGAGCTGGAAACCCCCTCGACCCCATCCCCCCCACAGCCCTGACCCCCAGCTCCGAGCCCAGTCCCTCTGAGCTGGAAACCCCTGACCCCATCCCCCCACAGCCCTGACCCCCAGCTCCGAGCCCAGTCCCTCTGAGCTGGAAACCCCCTCGACTCCATCCCCCCCACAGCCCTGACCCCCAGCTCTGAGCCCAGTCCCTCTGAGCTGGAAACCCCTCGACCCCATCCCCCCACAGCCCCTGACCCCAGCTCTGAGCCCAGTCCCTCTGAGCTGGAAACCCCCTGACCCCATCCCCCCACAGCCCTGACCCCCAGCTCCGAGCCCAGTCCCTCTGAGCTGGAAACCCCCTGACCCCATCCCCCTCACAGCCCTGACCCCAGCTCCGAGCCCAGTCCCTCTGAGCTGCAAACCCCTAGGCCCCATCCACCCCCACTGCCATGACCCACAGCTCCGAGCCCAGCCCCTCTGAGCTGGAAACCCCCTGACCCCATCTCCCACACAGCCCTGACCCCCAGCTCTGAGCCCAGTCACTCTGAGCTGGAAACCCCCTCACCCCATCTCCACCACAACCCTGACCCCCAGCTCCGAGCTGAGCCCTCTCTGAGCTGGAAACCCTCTGACCCCATCCCCCCACAGCCCTGACCCCCAGCTTCAAGCCCACTGCCTCTGAGCTGGAAACCCCCTGACCCCATCCCCCCCACAGTCCTGACCCCCAGCTCCGAGCCCAGTCCCTCTGAGCTGGAAACCCCCTCGACCCCATCCCCCCACAGCCCTGACCCCCAGCTCCGAGCCCAGTCCCTCTGAGCTCGAAACCCCCTTGACCCCATCTCCCCACAGCCCTGAGCCCCAGCTCTGAGCCCAGTCCCTCTGAGTTGGAAACCCCCTTGACCCCATCCCCCCACAGCCTCGACCCCAGCTCCGAGCCCAGTCCCTCTGAGCTCGAAACCCCCTTGACCCCATCCCCCCAGAGCCCTGACCCCCAGCTCTGAGCCCAGTCCCTCTGAGTTGGAAACCCCCTCGACCTCATCTCCCCCACAACCCTGACCCCCAGCTCCGAGCTGAGACTCTCTGAGCTGGAAACCCCCTGACCCCATCCTCCCCACAGCCCTGACCCCAGCTCTGAGCCCAGTCCCTCTGAGCCGGAAACCCCCTCGACCCCACCCTCCCCACAGCACTGACCCCGAGCTCCGAGCCCAGCCCCTCTGAGCTGGAAACCTTCTGACCCCATCCCCCCAACACCCCCGACCCCCAGCTCCGAGCCCAGTCCCCTCTGAGCTGGAAACCCCCTGACCCCATCCCCCCACAGCCTTGACCCCCAGCTCCGAGCCCAGTCCCTCTGAGAAGAAAACGCCCACGACCCCATCCCCCCCACAGCCCTGACCCCAGCTCCGAGCCCAGTCCCTCTGAGCTGGAAACCCCCTCGACCCCATCCCCCCTACAGCCCTGACCCCCAGCTCTGAGCCCAGTCCCTCTGAGCTGGAAACACCCTCGACCCCATCCCCCCACAGCCCTGACCCCCAGCTCCGAGCCCAGTCCCTCTGAGCTGGAAAACCCCCTCGACCCCATCCCCCCACAGCCCTGACCCCCAGCTCTGAGCCCAGTCCCCTCTGAGCTGGAAACCCCCTCGACTCCCATCCCCCCACAGCCCTGACCCCCAGCTCCGAGCCCAGTCCCTCTGAGCTGGAAACCCCCTGACCCCATCCCCCCACAGCCCTGACCCCCAGCTCCGAGCCCAGTCCCTCTGAGCTGGAAACCCCCTCGACCCCATCCCCCCACAAGCCCTGACCCCCAGCTCCGAGCCCAGTCCCTCTGAGCTGGAAACCCCCTGACCCCATCCCCCCACAGCCCTGACCTCCAGCTCCGAGCCCAGTCCCTCTGAGCTGGAAACCCCCTCGACCCCATCCCCCCACAGCCCTGACCCCCAGCTCCGAGCCCAGTCCCTCTGAGCTGGAAACCCCCTCGACTCCCATCCCCCCCACAGCCCTGACCCCCAGCCTCGAGCCCAGTCCCTCTGAGCTGGAAACCCCCTCGACCCCATCCCCCCCACAGCCCTGACCCCCCAGCTCCGAGCCCAGTCCCTCTGAGCTGGAAACCCCTCGACCCCATCCCCCCCACAGCCCTGACCCCCAGCTCCGAGCCCAGTCCCTCTGAGCTGGAAACACCCTCGACCCCATCCCCCCACAGCCCTGACCCCCAGCTCCGAGCCCAGTCCTCTGAGCTGGAAACCCCCTCGACCCCATCCCCCCCACAGCCCTGACCCCCAGCTCCGAGCCCAGTCCCTCTGAGCTGGAAACCCCCTCGACCCCATCCCCCCCACAGCCCTGACCCCCAGCTCCGAGCCCAGTCCCTCTGAGCTGGAAACCCCCTCGACCCCATCCCCCCCACAGCCCTGACCCCCAGCTCCGAGCCCAGTCCCTCTGAGCTGGAAACCCCCTCGACCCCATCCCCCCCACAGCCCTGACCCCCAGCTCCGAGCCCAGTCCCTCTGAGCTGGAAACCCCCTCGACCCATCCCCCCACAGCCCTGACCCCCAGCTCCGAGCCCAGGCCCTCTGAGCTGGAAACCCCCTGACCCCATCCCCCCCACAGCCCTGACCCCCAGCTCCGAGCCCAGCCACTCTGAGCTGGAAACCCCCTCGACCCCATCCCCCCACAGCCCTGACCCCCAGCTCCGAGCCCAGTCCCTCTGAGCTGGAAACCCCCTCGACCCCATCCCCCCCACAGCCCTGACCCCAGCTCCTGAGCCCAGTCCCTCTGAGCTGGAAACCCCCTCGACTCCCATCCCCTCCACAGCCCTGACCCCCAGCTCCTGAGCCCAGCCCCTCTGAGCTGGAAACCCCTGACCCCATCCTCCCACATCCCTGACCCCCAGCTCCGAGCCCAGTCCCTCTGAGCTGGAAACCCCCTCGACCCCATCCTCCCCACAGCCCTGACCCCCAGCTTCCGACCCCAGTCCCTCTGAGCTAAAGACCCCCTCGACCCCATCCCTCCCACAGCCCTGACCCCCAGCTCCGAGCCCAGTCCCTCTGAGCTGGAAACACCCTAGACCCCATCCCCCCCACAGCCCTGACCCCCAGCTCCAGAGCCCAGTCCCTCTGAGCTGGAACCCCCTGACCCCATCCCCCCCACAGCCCTAGACCCCCAGCTCCGAGTCCAGTCCCTCTGAGCTGGAAATCCCTACGACCCCATCCCCCCACAGCCCTGACCCCAGCTTCCTGAGCCCAGTCCCTCTGAGCTGGAAACCCCTCGACCCCGATCCCTCCCACAGCCCTGACCCCCAGCTCCGAGCCCAGTCCCTCTGAGCTAGAAACCCCCTCGACCCGATCCCCCCCACAGCCCTGACCCCCAGCTCCGAGCCCAGTCCCTCTGAGCTGGAAACCCCTCGACCCCATCCCCCCACAGCCCTGACCCCCAGCTCCGAGCCCAGTCCCTCTGAGCTGGAAACCCCCTCGACCCCATCCCCCCCACAGCCCTGACCACCAGCTCCGAGCCCAGTCCCTCTGAGCTGGAACCCCCTCGACCCCATCCCCCGCACAGCCCTGACCCCCAGCTTCTGAGCCCAGTCCCTCTGAGCTGGAAACCCCCGACCCCAGTCCCCCCACAGCCCTGACCCCCAGCTCCTGAGCTCAGTACCTCTGAGCTGGAAATCCCCTCTACCCCATCCCCGCACAGCCCTGACCCCAGCTCCGAGACCAGCTCCCTCTGAGCTGGAAACCCCTCGACCCCATCCCCCCACAGCCCTGACCCCCAGCTCTGAGCCCAGTCCCTCTGAGCTGGAAACCCCCTCGACCCCATCCCCCCACAGCCCTGACCCCCAGCTCCGAGCCCAGTACCTCTGAGATGGAAACCCCCTCGATCCCATCCCTCCCCATCCCTGACCCCCAGCTCCGAGCCCAGTCCCCTCTGAGCTGGAAACCCCCTCGAATCCATCCCCCCCACAGCCCTGACCCCCAGCTCCAAGCCCAGTCCCTCTGAGCTGGAAACACATTCGATCCCATCCCCTCCCCAGCCCTGACCCCGCAGCTTCGATCCCAGTCCCTCTGAGCTGGAAACCCCCTGACCCCGTCCCCCCCACAGCCCTGACCCCCAGCTCTGAGCTCAGTACCTCTGAGCTGGAAACCCCCTCGACCCCATCCCCCCACAGCCCTGACCCCCCAGCTCCAAGCCCAGTCCCTCTGAGCTTGAAACACCTTCTATCCCATCCCTCCCCAGCCCTGACCCGCAGCTTCGATCCCAGTCCCTCTGAGCTGGAAACCCCCTGACCCCGTCCCCCCACAGCCCTGACCCCCAGCTCTGAGCTCAGTACCTCTGAGCTGGAAACCCCCTTGACCCCATCCCCCCACAGCCCTGACCCGCAGCTCCGAGCCCAGTCCCTCTGAGCTGGAAACCCCCTATAACCCATCCCACCCACAGCCGTGATCCCCAGCTCCGAGCCCAGTCCCTCTGAGCTGTAAACCCCCTGACCCCATTCACCCCCACAGCCCTGACCCCCAGCTCCGATCCCAGTCCCTCTGAGCTGGAAACCCCCTAACCCCATCCCCCCACAGCCCTGACCCCCAGCTCCGAGCTCAGTCCCTCTGAGCTGGAAACCTCCCTCGACCCCATCCCCCCACAGCCCTGACCCCCAGTTCCTAACCCAGTCTCTCTGAGCTGGAAACCCCCTGACCCCATCCCCCCTACAGCCCTGACCCCCAGCTCCGAGCCCAGTCCCTCTGAGCTGGAAACCCCCTCGACTCCATCCCCCAACAGCCCTGACCCAGAGCTCCGAGCCCAGTCCCTCTGAGCTGGAAACCTCCTGACCCCATCCCCCCACAGCCCTGACCCCCAGCTCCGATCCCAGTCCCTCTAAGCTGGAAACCCCCTCTAACCCCATCCCCACACAGCCCTGACCCCCAGCTCTGGGCCGGAGCTGGAAAACACTTCGACCCCATCCCCCCACAGAACTGACCCCCAGCTACGAACCCAGTCTCTCTGAGCTGCAAAACCCCTCGATCCCATCCCCCCACAGCCCTGACCCCCAGCTCCGACCCCAGTCCCTCTGAGCTGGAAACCCCTCGACTCCATCCCCCCCACATCCCTGACCCCAAGCTCTGAGCCCAGTCCCTCTTAGCTGCATACCCCCTCGACCCCATCCCCCCCACAGCCCTGACCCCCAGCTCCGAGCCCAGCACCTCTGAGCTCGAAACCCCCTGACCCCATCCTCCCCACAGCCCTGACCCCAGCTCCGAGCCCAGTCCCTCTGACCTGGAAACCCCCTCGACCCCATCCCTCCACAGCCCTGACCCAGAGCTCCGAGCCCAATCCCATTGAGCTGGAAACACCCTGACCCCATCCCCCCACAGCCCTGACCCCCAGCTCCGATCCCAGTCCGTCTAAGCTGGAAACCCCCTCTACCCCCGTCCCCCCACAGCCCTGACCCCCAGCTCCGATCCCAGTCCGTCTAAGCTGGAAACCCCCTCTACCCCGTCCCCCCACAGCCCTAACCCCCAGCTCTGGGCCCGAGCTGGAAACCACTTCGACCCCATCCCCCCACAGCCCTGACCCCCAGCTCCGAGCCCAGTCCCTTTGAGCTGGAAACTCCCTCGATCCCATCCCTCCCCAGCCCTGACCCCCAGCTCCGAACCCAATCCCTCTGAGCTGTAAACTCCCTCGATCCCATCCCTCCCCAGCCCTGACCCCCAGATCCGAACCCAGTCCCTCTGAACTGGAAACCCCGTTGTCCCCATCCCCCCACAGCCCTGACCCCCAGCTCCGAACCCAGTCCCTCTGAACTGGAAACCCCGTCGTCCCCATCCCCCCACAGCCCTGACCCCCAGCTCCGAACCCAGTCCCTCTGAGCTGGAAACCCCTGACCCTATCCCCCCACAGTCCAGACCCCCAGCTCCGAACCCAGTCCCTCTGAGCTGGAAACCCCATGATCCCATCCCCCCACAGCCCTGACCCCCAGCTCCGAGGTCAGTCCCTCTGAGCTGGAAATCCCCTGGACCTCATCCCACCACAGCCCTGACCCCCAGCTCCGAGCCCAGTCCCTCTGAGCTGGAAACCCCCTCGATCCCATCCCTCCCCAGCCCTGACCCCCAGCTCCGAGCCCAGTCCCTCTGAGCTGGAAACCCCCTGACCCAATCCCCCCATAGCTGTGACCCCCAGCTCCGATCCCAGTCCCTCTGAGCTGGAAACCGACTCGACCCCATCCCCCCACAGCCCTGACCCGCAGCTCTGGGCCCAGTCCCTCTAAGCTGGAAACCATTTCGACCCCAACCCCCGCACAGCCCTGACTCCCAGCTCCGAGCCCAGTCCCTCTGAGCTGGAAACCCCGTCGACCCCATTCCCCCCACAGCCCTGACCCCCAGCTCTGAGCCCAGTCCCTCTGAGCTGGAAACCCCCTGACCCCATCCCCCCCACAGCCCTGACTCCCAGCTCCGAGCCCAGTCCCTCTGAGCTGGAAACCCCGTCGACCCCATTCCCCCCACAGCCCTGACCCCCAGCTCTGAGCCCAGTCCCTCTGAGCTGGAAACCCCCTGACCCCAACCCCCCCACAGCCCTGACCCCCAGCTCTGAGCCCAGTCCCTCTGAGCTGGAAACCCCCTCAACCCCATGCCCCCCACAGCCCTGACCCCCATTTCTGAGCCCAGTCCCTCTGAGCTGGATACCCCCTCGACCCCATCCCCCCCACAGCCCTGACCCCCAGCTCCGAGCCCAGTCCCTCTGAGCTGGAAACCGCCTGACCCCATCCCCCCCACAGCCCTGACCCCCAGCTCCGAGCCCAGTCCCTCTGAGCTGGAAACCCCCTGACCTCAACCCCCCCACAGTACTGATCCCCAGCTCTGAGCCCAGTCCCTCTGAGCTGGAAACCCCATCGACCCCATCCCCCCACAGCCCTGACCCCCCGTTCCTACCCCAGCCCCTCTGAGCTGGAAACCCCCTGACCTCAACCCCCCCACAGCCCTGATCCCCAGCTCTGAGCCCAGTCCCATTGAGCTGGAAACCCCCTGACCCCATCCCCCCACAGTCCTGACCCCCAGCTCCGATCCCAGTCCCGGGCCCAGTCCCTCTGAGCTGAAAACCACTTCGACCCCATCCCCCCACAGCCCTGACCCCCAGCTACGAGCCCAGTCTCTCTGAGCTGGAAAACCCCTCGACCCCAAACCCCGCAAAGCCCTGATCCCCAGCTCTGAGCACAGTCCCTCTGAGCTGGAAACCCCCTCGACCCCATCCCCCCGACAGCCCTGACCCCCAGCTCCGAGCCCAGCCCCTCTGAGCTGGAAACCCCCTGACCCCAACCCCCCCACAGCCCTGATCCCCAGCTCCAAGCCCAGTCCCGCTGAGCTGGATAACCCCTCGACCCCATCCCCCCCACAGACCTGACCCCCAGCTCCGCGCCCAGCCCCTCTCAGCTGGAAAACCCTACGACCCCATCCCCCAACAGCCCTGACCCCCAGTTCCTACCCGAGTCCCTCTGAGCTACAAACCCCCTCGACTGGATCCCTCCCATAGACCTGACCCCCAGCTCCGACCCCAGTCCCTCTGAGCTAGAAACCCCCTCGACTGGATCCCCCCCCATAGCCCTGACCCGCAGCTCCGATCCCAGTCCCTCTGAGCTGGAAACACCCTCGACCCCATCCCCCCCACAGCCCTGACCCCAAGCTCCGAGCCCAGTCCCTCTGAGCTGGAAACCCCCTGATCCCATCCCCCCCACAGCCCTGACCCCCAGCTCCGTGCCCAGTCCCTCTCAGCTGGAAACCCCCTCGAACCCATTCCCCCCACAGCCCTGACCCCCAGCTCCAAGCCCAGTCCCCCTCTGAGCTGGAAACACCTTCGATCCCTTCCCTCCCCAGCCCTGACCCCCAGCTCCGATCCCAGTCCCTCTGAGCTGGAAACCCCCTGACCCCATCCCCCCCACAGCCCTGACCCCTAGCTCTGAGCCCAGTCCCTCTGAGCTGGAAACCCCCTAACCCCATCCCCCCACAGCCCTGACCCCCAGCTCTGAGCCCAGTACCTCTGAGCTGGAAATCCCCTCGACCCCATCCCCCCACAGCCCTGATCCCCAGCTCCGAACCCAGCCCCTCTGAGCTGGAAACCCCCTCGATCCCATCCCTCCCACAGCCCTGACCCCCAGCTCCGATCCCAGTCCCTCTGAGCTGTAAACCCCCTGACCCCATTCACCCCACAGCCCTGACCCCCAGCTTCGAGCCCAGGCCCTCTGAGCTGGAAACCCCCTCGACCCCATCCCCCCACATCCTTGACCCCAGCTCCGATCCCAGACCCTCTGAGCTGGAAACCCCCTCGACCCCATCCCCCCCACAGCCCTGACCCCCAGCTCCGAGCCCAGTCCCTCTGAGCTGGATACCCCCTCGACCCGATCCCCCCACAGCCCTGACACCCAGCTCCGAGCCCAGCCCCTCTGAGCTGTAAACCCCCTCGACCCGATTCCCCCACAGCCCTGACCCCCAGCTCCGAGCCCAGCCCCTCTGAGCTGGAAACCCCCTCCTCCCCATCCCCCCTACAGCCCTGACCCCCAGCTCCGAGCCCAGTCCCTCTGAGCTGGAAACCCCCTGACCCCACCCCCCCCACAGACCTGACCCCCAGCTCTGCGCCCAGTCCCTCTCAGCTGGAAACCCCCTTGATCCCATCCCTCCCCAACCCTGACCCACAGCTCCGATTCCAGTCCCTCTGAGCTGGAAACCCCCTCGACTCCATCCCCCCCCACAACTCTGATCCCCATCTCCGAGCCCAGTCCCTCTGAGCTGTAAACCCCCTGACCCGATTCACCCCACAGCCCTGACCCCCAGCTTTGAGCCCAGGCCCTCTGAGCTGGAAACCCCCTTGACCCCATCCACCCCACAGCCCTGACCCCCAGCTCCGAGTCCAGCCCCTCTGAGCTGGAAACCCCCTCGACCCCATCCCCCCCACAGCCCTGACCCCCAGCTCCGAGACCAGTCTCTTTGAGCTGGAAACCCCCTAGACCCCATTCCCCCCACAGCCCTGACCCCCAGCTCCGAGCCAAGTCCCTCTGAGCTGGAAACCCCCTTGACTCCATCCCCTCCACAGCCCTGACCCCCAGCTCCAAGACCAGTCCCTCTGAGCTGGAAACCCCATCTACCCCATCCCCCCACAGCCCTGACCGCCAGCTCTGGGCCCAGTCCCTCTGAGCTGGAAACCACTTCGACCCCATCCGCCCACACCCCTGACCCCAAGCTACGAGTCCAGTCTCTCTGAGCTGGAAACCTTCTCGACCCCATCCTCCCCACAGCCCTGACCCCCAGTTCCGAGCCCAACCCCTCTGAGCTGGAAACACCCTGACCCCAACACCCCTACAGCCCTGATCCCCAGCTATGAGACCAGTCCCTCTGAGCTGGAAACCCCCTCGACCCCATCCCCCCCACAGACCTGACCCCTAGCTCTGCGCCCAGTCCCTCTGAGCTGGAAACCCCCTTGACCCCATCCCCCCCACAGCCCTGACCCCCGGCTCCGAGCCCAGTCCCTCTGAGCTGGAAAACCCCTGAGCCCATCCCCCCCACAGCCCTGATCCCCAGGTCAGACCCCAGTCCCTCTGAGCTGGAAACCCCCTCTACCCCATCCCCCCACAGCCTTGACCCCCAGCTCCGCGCCCATTCCCTCTCAGCTGGAAAACCCTACGACCTCATCCCCCCGACAGCCCTGACCCCCAATTCCTACCCCAGTCCCTCTGAGATAGAGACCCCCTCGACCCCATCCCCCCCACAGCCCTGACCCCCAGCTCCGACCCCAGTCCCTCTGAGCTGGAAACCCCCTCGACCCCATCCCCCCCACAGCCCTGACCACCAGCTCCGACCCTAGTCCCTTTGAGCTGGAACGCCCTGACCCCATCCCCCCACAGCCCTGACCCCCAGCTCCGAGTCCAGTCCCTCTGAGCTAGAAACCCCCTCAACTCCATCCCCCCCCACAGCCCTGACGCCCAGCTCCGAACCCAATCCCTCTGTGCTGGAAACCCCCTTGACCCCATCCTCCAGACAGCCCTGACCCCCAGCTCTGAGCCCAGCCCCTTTGAGCTGGAAACCCCCTGACCCCAACCCCCCAACAGCCCTGATCCCCAGCTCTGAGACCAGTCCCTCTGAGCTGGAAACCCCCTCGACCCCATCCCCCAACAGCCCTGACCCCTAGCTCCGAACCCAGTCCCTCTGAGCAGGAAACCCCCTAGACCCCATCCCCCCCACAGCCAAGACCCCCAGCTCCGAGTCCAGCCCCTTTGAGCTGGAAATCCCTACGACCCCATCCCCCAACAGCCCTGACCCCCAGTTCCTACCCAAGTCCCTCTGAGCTGGAAACACCCTCGACCCCATCCCCCACCACAGGCCTGACGCCCAGCTTCGATCCCAGTCCCTCTGAGCTGGAAACCCCCGACCCCGTCCCCCCACAGCCCTGACCCCCAGCTCTGAGCTCAGTACCTCTGAGCTGGAAACCCCCTCGACCCCATCCCCGCACAGCCCTGACCCCCAGCTCCGAGACCACTCCCTTTGAGCTGGAAACCCCCTCGACCCCATCCCCCCACAGCCCTGACCCCCAGCTCTGAGCCCAGTCCCTCTGAGATGGAAATCCCCTCGACACCATCCCCCCACAGCCCTGACCCCCAGCTCCGAGTCCAGTACCTCTGAGATGGAAACCCCCTCGATCCCATCCCTCTCCATCCCTGACCCCCAGCTCCGAACCCAGCCCCTCTGAGCTGGAAACCCCCTCGAATCCATCCCCCTCACAGCCCTGACCCCCAGCTCCAAGCCCAGTCCCTCTGAGCTGGAAACACCTTCTATCCCATCCCTCCCCAGCCCTGACCCGCAGCTTCGATCCCAGTCCCCCTGAGCTGGAAACCCCCTGACCCCATCCCCCCCACAGCCCTGACCCCCAGATCCAAGCCCAGTCCCTCTGAGCTGGATACTCCCTGACCCCATCCCCCCCACAGCCCTGACCCCCAGCTCCAAGCCCAGTCCCTCTGAGCTGGAAACACCTTCGATCCCATCCCTCCCCAGCCCTGACCCGCAGCTTCGATCCCAGTCCCTCTGAGCTGGAAACCCCCTGACCCCGTCCCCCCACAGACCTGACCCCCAGCTCCGCGCCCAGTCCCTCTCAGATGGAAAGCCCTACGACCCCATCCCCCAACAGTCCTGACCCCCAGTTCCTACCCGAGTCCCTCTGAGCTAGAAACCCCCTCGACTGGATCCCCCCCATAGCCCTGACCCCCAGCTCCGTCCCCAGTCCCTCTGAGCTGGAAACACCCTCGACCCCACCCCACCACAGGCCTGACGCCCAGCTCCGAGCCCAGCCCCTCTGAGCTGGAAACCCCCTCGACCCCATCCCCCCCACAGCCCTGACCCCCAACTCAGACCCCTGTCCCTCTGAGCTGGAAACTCCCTGACCCCAACCCCCCAGAGCCCTGACCCCCAGCTACGAGCCCAGTCCCTCTGAGACGGAAACCACCTCGATCCCATCCCTCCCCATCCCTGACCCCCAGCTCCGAGCCCAGTCCCTCTGAGCTGGATACCCCCTCGACCACATCCCACCCACAGCCCTGATCCCCAGCTCCGAGCCCAGTCCCTCTGAGCTGTAAACACCCTGACCCCATTCACCCCACAGCCCTGACCCCCAGCTTTGAGCCCAGGCCCTCTGAGCTGGAAATCCCGTCGACCCCATCCACCCCACAGCCCTGACCCCCAGCTCCGAGCCCAGCCCCTCTGAGCTGGAAACCCCCTCGACCCCATTCCCCCCACAGCCCTGACCCCCAGCTCCGAACCAAGTCCCTCTGAGCTGGAAACCCCCTTGACTCCATCCCCTCCACAGCCCTGACCCCCAGCTCCGAGCCCAACCCCTCTGAGCTGGAAACCACTTCGACCCCATCCGCCCACACCCCTGACCCCCAGCTACGAGTCCAGTCTCTCTGAGCTGGAAACCCTCTCGACCCCATCCCCCCCACAGCCCTGACCCCCAGCTCCGAGCCCAACCACTCTGAGCTGGAAACCCCCTGACCCCAACCCCCCTACAGCCCTGATCCCCAGCTATGAGACCAGTCCCTCTGAGCTGGAAACCCCCTCGACCCCATCCCCCCCACAGACCTGACCCCTAGCTCCGTGCCCAGTCCCTCTGAGCTGGAAACCCCCTCGATCCCATCCCCCCCACAGCCCTGACCCCCGGCTCCGACCCCAGTCCCTCTGAGCTGGAAACCCCCTCGACCTCATCCCCACACAGCCCTGATCCCCAGGTCAGACCCCAGTCCTTCTGAGCTGGAAACCCACTGACCCCATCTCCCCACAGCCCTGACCCCCAGCTCGGAGCCCAGTCCCTCTGAGCTGGAAACCCCCTCTACCCCATCCCCCCACAGCCTTGACCCCCAGCTCCGCGCCCATTCCCTCTCAGCTGGAAAACCCTTCGACCTCATCCCCCCGACAGCCCAGACCCCCAATTCCTACCCCAGTCCCTCTGAGCTAAAGACCCCCTCGACCCCATCCCTCCCACAGCCCTGACCCCCAGCTCCGACCCCAGTCCCTCTGAGCTGGAAACACCCTCGACCCCATCCCCCCCACAGCCAAGACCCCCAGCTCCGAGTCCAGCCCCTTTGAGCTGGAAATCCCTACGACCCCATCCCCCAACAGCCCTGACCCCCAGTTCCTACCCAAGTCCCTCAGAGCTAGAAACCCGCTCGACTGGATCCCTCCCATAGCCCTGACCTCCAGCTCCGACCCCAGTCCCTCTGAGCTAGAAACCCCCTCGACTGGATCCCCCCCCATAGCCCTGACCCGCAGCTCCGATCCCAGTCCCTCTGAGCTGGAAACACCCTCGACCCCATCCCCCCCACAGGCCTTACGCCCAGCTACGAGCCCAGCCCCTCTGAGCTGGAAACCCCCTCGACCCCATCCCCCACACAGCCCTGACCCCCAGCTCCGAGCCCAGTCCCTCTGAGCTGGAAACCACCTCACCCCATCCCCCCCACAGCCCTGACCACCAGCTCTGAGCCCAGTCCCTCTGAGCTGGTGACCCACTCGACCCCATCCCCCGCACAGCCATGACCCCCAGTTCTGAGCCCAGTCCCTCTGAGCTGGAAACCCCCGACCCCGTCCACCCACAGCCCTGACCCCCAGCTCTGAGCTCAGTACCTCTGAGCTGGAAATCCCCTCTACCCCATCCCCGCACAGCCCTGACCCCCAGCTCCGAGACCACTCCCTTTGAGCTGGAAACCCCCTCGACCCCATCCCCCCACAGCCCTGACCCCCAGCTCTGAGCCCAGTCCCTCTGAGATGGAAACCCCCTCGACCCCATCCCCCCACAGCCCTGACCCCCAGCTCCGAGCCCAGTACCTCTGAGATGGAAACCCCCTCGATCCCATCCCTCCCCATCCCTGACCCCCAGCTCCGAGCCCAGCCCCTCTGAGCTGGAAACCCCCTCGAATCCATCCCCCCCACAGCCCTGACCCCCAGCTCCAAGCCCAGTCCCTCTGAGCTGGAAACACATTCGATCCCATCCCTCCCCAGCCCTGACCCGCAGCTTCGATCCCAGTCCCTCTGAGCTGGAAACCCCCTGACCCCGTCCCCCCACAGCCCTGACCCCCAGCTCTGAGCTCAGTACCTCTGAGCTGGAAACCCCCTCGACCCCATCCCCCCACAGCCCTGACCCCCAGCTCCAAGCCCAGTCCCTCTGAGCTTGAAACACCTTCTATCCCATCCCTCCCCAGCCCTGACCCGCAGCTTCGATCCCAGTCCCTCTGAGCTGGAAACCCCCTGACCCCGTCCCCCCACAGCCCTGACCCCCAGCTCTGAGCTCAGTACCTCTGAGCTGGAAACCCCCTTGACCCCATCCCCCCACAGCCCTGACCCGCAGCTCCGAGCCCAGTCCCTCTGAGCTGGAAACCCCCTATAACCCATCCCACCCACAGCCGTGATCCCCAGCTCCGAGCCCAGTCCCTCTGAGCTGTAAACACCCTGACCCCATTCACCCCACAGCCCTGACCCCCAGCTCCGATCCCAGTCCCTCTGAGCTGGAAACCCCCTAACCCCATCCCCCCACAGCCCTGACCCCCAGCTCCGAGCTCAGTCCCTCTGAGCTGGAAACTCCCTCGACCCCATCCCCCCACAGCCCTGACCCCCAGTTCCTAACCCAGTCTCTCTGAGCTGGAAACCCCCTGACCCCATCCCCCCTACAGCCCTGACCCCCAGCTCCGAGCCCAGTCCCTCTGAGCTGGAAACCCCCTCGACTCCATCCCCCAACAGCCCTGACCCAGAGCTCCGAGCCCAGTCCCATTGAGCTGGAAACCTCCTGACCCCATCCCCCCACAGCCCTGACCCCCAGCTCCGATCCCAGTCCCTCTAAGCTGGAAACCCCCTCTACCCCGTCCCCACACAGCCCTGACCCCCAGCTCTGGGCCGGAGCTGGAAAACACTTCGACCCCATCCCCCCACAGAACTGACCCCCAGCTACGAACCCAGTCTCTCTGAGCTGCAAAACCCCTCGATCCCATCCCCCCACAGCCCTGACCCCCAGCTCCGACCCCAGTCCCTCTGAGCTGGAAACCACCTCGACTCCATCCCCCCCACATCCCTGACCCCAAGCTCTGAGCCCAGTCCCTCTTAGCTGCATACCCCCTCGACCCCATCCCCCCCACAGCCCTGACCCCCAGCTCCGAGCCCAGCACCTCTGAGCTCGAAACCCCCTGACCCCATCCTCCCCACAGCCCTGACCCCCAGCTCCGAGCCCAGTCCCTCTGACCTGGAAACCCCCTCGACCCCATCCCTCCACAGCCCTGACCCAGAGCTCCGAGCCCAATCCCATTGAGCTGGAAACACCCTGACCCCATCCCCCCACAGCCCTGACCCCCAGCTCCGATCCCAGTCCGTCTAAGCTGGAAACCCCCTCTACCCCGTCCCCCCACAGCCCTGACCCCCAGCTCCGATCCCAGTCCGTCTAAGCTGGAAACCCCCTCTACCCCGTCCCCCCACAGCCCTAACCCCCAGCTCTGGGCCCGAGCTGGAAACCACTTCGACCCCATCCCCCCACAGCCCTGACCCCCAGCTCCGAGCCCAGTCCCTTTGAGCTGGAAACTCCCTCGATCCCATCCCTCCCCAGCCCTGACCCCCAGCTCCGAACCCAATCCCTCTGAGCTGTAAACTCCCTCGATCCCATCCCTCCCCAGCCCTGACCCCCAGATCCGAACCCAGTCCCTCTGAACTGGAAACCCCGTTGTCCCCATCCCCCCACAGCCCTGACCCCCAGCTCCGAACCCAGTCCCTCTGAACTGGAAACCCCGTCGTCCCCATCCCCCCACAGCCCTGACCCCCAGCTCCGAACCCAGTCCCTCTGAGCTGGAAACCCCCTGACCCTATCCCCCCACAGTCCAGACCCCCAGCTCCGAACCCAGTCCCTCTGAGCTGGAAACCCCATGATCCCATCCCCCCACAGCCCTGACCCCCAGCTCCGAGGTCAGTCCCTCTGAGCTGGAAATCCCCTGGACCTCATCCCACCACAGCCCTGACACCCAGCTCCGAGCCCAGTACCCTCTGAGCTGGATACACCAGCGACCCCATCCCCCCACAGCCCTGACTCCCAGCTCCGAGCCCAGTCCCCTCTGAGCTGGAAACCCCCTGACCCCATCCCCCCCACAGCCCTGACTCCCAGCTCCGAGCCCAGCCCCTCTGAGCTGGAAACCCCCTGACCCCAACCCCACTACAGCCCTGACCCCAGCTCCGAGCCCAGTCCCTCTGAGCTGGAAACCCCGTCGACCCCATTCCCCCCACAGCCCTGACCCCCAGCTCTGAGCCCAGTCCCTCTGAGCTGGAAACCCCCTGACCCCAACCCCCCCACAGCCCTGACCCCCAGCTCTGAGCCCAGTCCCTCTGAGCTGGAAACCCCCTCAACCCCATGCCCCCCACAGCCCTGACCCCCATTTCTGAGCCCAGTCCCTCTGAGCTGGATACCCCCTCGACCCCATCCCCCCCACAGCCCTGACCCCCAGCTCCGAGCCCAGTCCCTCTGAGCTGGAAACCGCCTGACCCCATCCCCCCCACAGCCCTGACCCCCAGCTCCGAGCCCAGTCCCTCTGAGCTGGAAACCCCCTGACCTCAACCCCCCCACAGTACTGATCCCCAGCTCTGAGCCCAGTCCCTCTGAGCTGGAAACCCCATCGACCCCATCCCCCCACAGCCCTGACCCCCCGTTCCTACCCCAGCCCCTCTGAGCTGGAAACCCCCTGACCTCAACCCCCCCACAGCCCTGATCCCCAGCTCTGAGCCCAGTCCCATTGAGCTGGAAACCCCCTGACCCCATCCCCCCACAGTCCTGACCCCCAGCTCCGATCCCAGTCCCGGGCCCAGTCCCTCTGAGCTGAAAACCACTTCGACCCCATCCCCCCACAGCCCTGACCCCCAGCTACGAGCCCAGTCTCTCTGAGCTGGAAAACCCCTCGACCCCAAACCCCGCAAAGCCCTGATCCCCAGCTCTGAGCACAGTCCCTCTGAGCTGGAAACCCCCGCGACCCCATCCCCCCGACAGCCCTGACCCCCAGCTCCGAGCCCAGCCCCTCTGAGCTGGAAACCCCCTGACCCCAACCCCCCCACAGCCCTGACCCCCAGCTCCAAGCCCAGTCCCGCTGAGCTGGATAACCCCTCGACCCCATCCCCCCCACAGACCTGACCCCCAGCTCCGCGCCCAGCCCCTCTCAGCTGGAAAACCCTACGACCCCATCCCCCAACAGCCCTGACCCCCAGTTCCTACCCGAGTCCCTCTGAGCTACAAACCCCCTCGACTGGATCCCTCCCATAGACCTGACCCCCAGCTCCGACCCCAGTCCCTCTGAGCTAGAAACCCCCTCGACTGGATCCCCCCCCATAGCCCTGACCCGCAGCTCCGATCCCAGTCCCTCTGAGCTGGAAACACCCTCGACCCCATCCGCCCCACAGGCCTTACGCCCAGCTACGAGCCCAGCCCCTCTGAGCTGGAAACCCCCTCGACCCCATCCCCCCCACAGCCCTGACCCCAAGCTCCGAGCCCAGTCCCTCTGAGCTGGAAACCCCCTGATCCCATCCCCCCCACAGCCCTGACCCCCAGCTCCGTGCCCAGTCCCTCTCAGCTGGAAACCCCCTCGAACCCATTCCCCCCACAGCCCTGACCCCCAGCTCCAAGCCCAGTCCCCCTCTGAGCTGGAAACACCTTCGATCCCTTCCCTCCCCAGCCCTGACCCCCAGCTCCGATCCCAGTCCCTCTGAGCTGGAAACCCCCTGACCCCATCCCCCCCACAGCCCTGACCCCTAGCTCTGAGCCCAGTCCCTCTGAGCTGGAAACCCCCTAACCCCATCCCCCCACAGCCCTGACCCCCAGCTCTGAGCCCAGTACCTCTGAGCTGGAAATCCCCTCGACCCCATCCCCCCACAGCCCTGACCCCCAGCTCCGAGCCCAGCATCTCTGAGCTCGAAACCCCCTGACCCCATCCTCCCCACAGCCCTGACCCCCAGCTCCGAGCCCAGTCCCTCTGACCTGGAAACCCCCTCGACCCCATCCCTCCACAGCCCTGACCCAGAGCTCCGAGCCCAATCCCATTGAGCTGGAAACACCCTGACCCCATCCCCCCACAGCCCTGACCCCCAGCTCCGATCCCAGTCCGTCTAAGCTGGAAACCCCCTCTACCCCGTCCCCCCACAGCCCTAACCCCCAGCTCTGGGCCCGAGCTGGAAACCACTTCGACCCCATCCCCCCACAGCCCTGACCCCCAGCTCCGAGCCCAGTCCCTTTGAGCTGGAAACTCCCTCGATCCCATCCCTCCCCAGCCCTGACCCCCAGCTCCGAACCCAATCCCTCTGAGCTGTAAACTCCCTCGATCCCATCCCTCCGCAGCCCTGACCCCCAGATCCGAACCCAGTCCCTCTGAACTGGAAACCCCGTTGTCCCCATCCCCCCACAGCCCTGACCCCCAGCTCCGAACCCAGTCCCTCTGAACTGGAAACCCCGTCGTCCCCATCCCCCCACAGCCCTGACCCCCAGCTCCGAACCCAGTCCCTCTGAGCTGGAAACCCCCTGACCCTATCCCCCCACAGTCCAGACCCCCAGCTCCGAACCCAGTCCCTCTGAGCTGGAAACCCCATGATCCCATCCCCCCACAGCCCTGACCCCCAGCTCCGAGGTCAGTCCCTCTGAGCTGGAAATCCCCTGGACCTCATCCCACCACAGCCCTGACCCCCAGCTCCGAGCCCAGTCCCTCTGAGCTGGAAACCCCCTCGATCCCATCCCTCCCCAGCCCTGACCCCCAGCTCCGAGCCCAGTCCCTCTGAGCTGGAAACCCCCTGACCCAATCCCCCCATAGCCGTGACCCCCAGCTCCGATCCCAGTCCCTCTGAGCTGGAAACCGACTCGACCCCATCCCCCCACAGCCCTGACCCGCAGCTCTGGGCCCAGTCCCTCTAAGCTGGAAACCATTTCGACCCCAACCCCCGCACAGCCCTGACCCCCAGCTCCGAGCCCAGTACCCTCTGAGCTGGATACACCAGCGACCCCATCCCCCCCACAGCCCTGACTCCCAGCTCCGAGCCCAGCCCCTCTGAGCTGGAAACCCCCTGACCCCATCCCCCCCACAGCCCTGACTCCCAGCTCCGACCCCAGCCCCTCTGAGCTGGAAACCCCCTGACCCCAACCCCACTACAGCCCTGACCCCAGCTCCGAGCCCAGTCCCTCTGAGCTGGAAACCCCGTCGACCCCATTCCCCCCACAGCCCTGACCCCCAGCTCTGAGCCCAGTCCCTCTGAGCTGGAAACCCCCTGACCCCAACCCCCCCACAGCCCTGACCCCCAGCTCTGAGCCCAGTCCCTCTGAGCTGGAAACCCCCTCAACCCCATGCCCCCCACAGCCCTGACCCCCATTTCTGAGCCCAGTCCCTCTGAGCTGGATACCCCCTCGACCCCATCCCCCCCACAGCCCTGACCCCCAGCTCCGAGCCCAGTCCCTCTGAGCTGGAAACCCCCTGACCTCAACCCCCCCACAGTACTGATCCCCAGCTCTGAGCCCAGTCCCTCTGAGCTGGAAACCCCATCGACCCCATCCCCCCACAGCCCTGACCCCCCGTTCCTACCCCAGCCCCTCTGAGCTGGAAACCCCCTGACCTCAACCCCCCCACAGCCCTGATCCCCAGCTCTGAGCCCAGTCCCATTGAGCTGGAAACCCCCTGACCCCATCCCCCCACAGTCCTGACCCCCAGCTCCGATCCCAGTCCCGGGCCCAGTCCCTCTGAGCTGAAAACCACTTCGACCCCATCCCCCCACAGCCCTGACCCCCAGCTACGAGCCCAGTCTCTCTGAGCTGGAAAACCCCTCGACCCCAAACCCCGCAAAGCCCTGATCCCCAGCTCTGAGCACAGTCCCTCTGAGCTGGAAACCCCCTCGATCCCATCCCCCCACAGCCCTGACCCCCAGCTCCGACCCCAGTCCCTCTGAGCTGGAAACCCCCTCGACTCCATCCCCCCCACAGCCCTGACCCCCAGCTCCGAGCCCAGTCCCTCTGAGCTGGAAACCCCCTGACCTCAACCCCCCCACAGTACTGATCCCCAGCTCTGAGCCCAGTCCCTCTGAGCTGGAAACCCCATCGACCCCATCCCCCCACAGCCCTGACCCCCCGTTCCTACCCCAGCCCCTCTGAGCTGGAAACCCCCTGACCTCAACCCCCCCACAGCCCTGATCCCCAGCTCTGAGCCCAGTCCCATTGAGCTGGAAACCCCCTGACCCCATCCCCCCACAGTCCTGACCCCCAGCTCCGATCCCAGTCCCGGGCCCAGTCCCTCTGAGCTGAAAACCACTTCGACCCCATCCCCCCACAGCCCTGACCCCCAGCTACGAGCCCAGTCTCTCTGAGCTGGAAAACCCCTCGACCCCAAACCCCGCAAAGCCCTGATCCCCAGCTCTGAGCACAGTCCCTCTGAGCTGGAAACCCCCTCGACCCCATCCCCCCGACAGCCCTGACCCCCAGCTCCGAGCCCAGCCCCTCTGAGCTGGAAACCCCCTGACCCCCACCCCCCCACAGCCCTGATCCCCAGCTCCAAGCCCAGTCCCGCTGAGCTGGATAACCCCTCGACCCCATCCCCCCCACAGACCTGACCCCCAGCTCCGCGCCCAGCCCCTCTCAGCTGGAAAACCCTACGACCCCATCCCCCAACAGCCCTGACCCCCAGTTCCTACCCGAGTCCCTCTGAGCTACAAACCCCCTCGACTGGATCCCTCCCATAGACCTGACCCCCAGCTCCGACCCCAGTCCCTCTGAGCTAGAAACCCCCTCGACTGGATCCCCCCCCATAGCCCTGACCCGCAGCTCCGATCCCAGTCCCTCTGAGCTGGAAACACCCTCGACCCCATCCCCCCCACAGGCCTTACGCCCAGCTACGAGCCCAGCCCCTCTGAGCTGGAAACCCCCTCGACCCCATCCCCCCCACAGCCCTGACCCCAAGCTCCGAGCCCAGTCCCTCTGAGCTGGAAACCCCCTGATCCCATCCCCCCCACAGCCCTGACCCCCAGCTCCGTGCCCAGTCCCTCTCAGCTGGAAACCCCCTCGAACCCATTCCCCCCACAGCCCTGACCCCCAGCTCCAAGCCCAGTCCCCCTCTGAGCTGGAAACACCTTCGATCCCTTCCCTCCCCAGCCCTGACCCCCAGCTCCGATCCCAGTCCCTCTGAGCTGGAAACCCCCTGACCCCATCCCCCCCACAGCCCTGACCCCTAGCTCTGAGCCCAGTCCCTCTGAGCTGGAAACCCCCTAACCCCATCCCCCCACAGCCCTGACCCCCAGCTCTGAGCCCAGTACCTCTGAGCTGGAAATCCCCTCGACCCCATCCCCCCACAGCCCTGATCCCCAGCTCCGAACCCAGCCCCTCTGAGCTGGAAACCCCCTCGATCCCATCCCTCCCACAGCCCTGACCCCCAGCTCCGATCCCAGTCCCTCTGAGCTGTAAACCCCCTGACCCCATTCACCCCACAGCCCTGACCCCCAGCTTCGAGCCCAGGCCCTCTGAGCTGGAAACCCCCTCGACCCCATCCCCCCACATCCTTGACCCCCAGCTCCGATCCCAGACCCTCTGAGCTGGAAGCCCCCTCGACCCCATCCCCCCCACAGCCCTGACCCCCAGCTCCGAGACCAGTCCCTTTGACCTGGAAACATCCTAGACCCCATTCCCCCCACAGCCCTGACCCCCAGCTCCGAGCCCAGTCCCTCTGAGCTGGATACCCCCTCGACCCGATCCCCCCACAGCCCTGACACCCAGCTCCGAGCCCAGCCCCTCTGAGCTGTAAACCCCCTCGACCCGATTCCCCCACAGCCCTGACCCCCAGCTCCGAGCCCAGCCCCTCTGAGCTGGAAACCCCCTCCTCCCCATCCCCCCTACAGCCCTGACCCCCAGCTCCAAGCCCAGTCCCTCTGAGCTGGAAACCCCCTGACCCCACCCCCCCCACAGACCTGACCCCCAGCTCTGCGCCCAGTCCCTCTCAGCTGGAAACCCCCTTGATCCCATCCCTCCCCAACCCTGACCCCCAGCTCCGATTCCAGTCCCTCTGAGCTGGAAACCCCCTCGACTCCATCCCCCCCCACAACTCTGATCCCCATCTCCGAGCCCAGTCCCTCTGAGCTGTAAACCCCCTGACCCGATTCACCCCACAGCCCTGACCCCCAGCTTCGAGCCCAGGCCCTCTGAGCTGGAGACCCCCTCGACCCCATCCCCCCACAGCCCTGACCCACAGCTCCGAGCCAAGCCCCTCTGAGCTGGAAATCCCCTCGACCCCATCCCCCCCGCAGCCCTGACCCCCAGCTCCGAGCCTAGTCCCTCTGAGCTGGAAACCCCCTTGAATCCATCCCCCCCACAGCCCTGACCCACAGCTCCGAGCCCAGTCCCTCAGAGCTGGAAACCCACTGAACGCATCCTTCCCACAGCCCTGACCCCCAGCTCCGAGCCCAGTCCCTCTGAGCTGGATACGCCCTCGACCCCATCCCCCCCACAGCCCTGACCCCCAGCTCCGACCCAAGTCCCTCTGAGCTGGAAACACCCTCGACCCCATCCCCCCCACAGCCCTGACCCCCAGCTCCGAGCCCAGCACCTCTGAGCTGGAAACCCCCTCGACCCCATCCCCCCCACAGCCCTGACCCCCAGCTCTGAGCCCCGTCCCTCTGAGCTGGAAACCCCCTCGACCCCATCCCCCCCACAGCCCTGACCCCCAGCTCCGATCCCAGTCCCTCTGAGCTGGAAACCTCTTCGACCCCATCCCCCCCACAGCCCTGACCCCCAGCTCCGATCCCAGTCCCTCTGAGCTGGAAACCTTGTCGACCCCATCCCCCCACAGCCCTGACCCCGAGCTCCGAGCCCAGTCCCTCTGAGCTGGAAACCCCCTCGACCCCATCCCCCCCAAAGCCCTGACCCCCAGCTCTGAGCCCCTTCCCTCTGAGCTGGAAACCCCCTCGACCCCATCCCCCCGACAGCCCTGACCCCCAGCTCCGAGCCCAGTCCCTTTGGGCTGGAAACCCCCACGACCCCATTCCTCCCACAGCCCTGACCCTCAGCTCCGAGCCCAGTCCCTCTGAGCTGGAAACCCACTGACCCCATCCCCCCACAGCCCTGACCCCCAGCTCTGAGCCCCTTCCCTCTGAGCTGGAAACCCCCTGACCCCATCCCCCCTACAGCCCTGACCCCCAGCTCCGAGCCCAGTCCCTCTGAGCTGGAAACCCACTGACCCCATCCCCCCACAGCCCTGACCCCCAGCTCTGAGCCCAGTCCCTCTGAGCTGGAAACCCCCTCGACCCCATCCCCCCCACAGCCCTGACCCCCAGCTCTGAGCCCAGTCCCTCTGAGCTGGAAACCCCCTCGACTCCACCCCCCGCCCCCACATCCCTCAGCCCCAGCTCTGAGCCCAGTCCCTCTCAGCTGGAAACCCCCCCAACCCTATTCCCCCCACAGCCCGGACCCTCCGCTCAGAGCCCAGTCCCTCTGAGCTGGAAATCCCCTGACCCCATCCCCCGACAGCCCTGACCCCCAGCTCTGGGCACAGTCCCTCTGAGCTGGAAACCCCATGACCCCATCTCCCCCACAGCCCTGACCCCTAGATCCGAGCCCAGTCCCTCTGAGCTAGAAACCCCCTGACCCCATCCCCCCGACAGCCCTGACCCCTAGCTCTGAGCCCAGTCCCTCTGAGCTGGAAACCCCTCGACCCCATCCCCCCACAGCCCTGACCCCCAGCTCCGAGCCCAGTCCCTCTGAGATGGAAACCCCCTCGACCCCATCCCCCCCACAGCCCTGACCCCCAGCTCTGAGCCCAGTCCCTCTGAGCTGGAAACCCCCTCGACCCCATCCCCCCCACAGCCCTGACCCCCAGCTCCGAGCCCACTCCCTCTGAGCTGGAAACCCCCTCGACCCCATCCCCCCACAGCCCTGGCTCCCAGCTCCGAGCCCAGTCCCTCTGAGCTGGATACCCCCTGACCCCATCCCCCCTACAGTCCTGACCCCCATCTCGGAGCCCAATCCCTCTCAGCTGGAAACCCCCTCGACCCCATCCCCCCACAGCCCTGACCCCCAGCTCCGAGCCTAGCCCCTCTGAGCTGGAAACTCCCTCGACCCCATCCCCCCCACAGCCCTGACCTCCAGCTCCGAGCCCAGTCCCTTTGAGCTGGAAACCCCCTCGACTCCATCCCCCCCACAGCCCTGACCCCCAGCTCCGAGCCCAGTCCGTCTCAGCTGGAGACCCCCTGATCCCATCCCCCCCACAGCGCTGACCGCCAGCTCCGAGCCCAGTCCCTCTGAGCTGGAAACACCCTCGACCCCATCCCCCCCACAGCCCTGACCCCCAGCTCCGAGCCCAGTCCCTCTGAGCTGGAAACCCCCGACCCTATCCCCCCACAGCCCTGACCCCCAGCTCCGAGCCCAGTCCCTCTGAGCTGGAAACCCCATGACCCCATCCCCCCACAGCCCTGACCCCCAGCTCCGAGCCCAGTCCCTCTGAGCTGGAAATCCCCTCGACCCCATCCCCCCACAGCCCTGACCCCCAGCTCCGAGCCCAGTCCCTCTGAGCTGGAAATCCCCTCGACCCCATCCCTCCCCAGCCCTGACCCCCAGCTCCGAGCCCAGTCCCTCCGAGCTGGAAACCCCCTCGACTCCATCCCCCCCACAGCCCTGACCCCCAGCTCCGATCCCAATCCCTCTGAGTTGGAAATCCCCTCGACTCCATCCCCCCCACAGGCCTGACCCCCATCTCTGAGCCCAGTCCCTCTGAGATGGAAACCCCCTCGACCCCATCCCCCCCACAGCCCTGACCCACAGCTCCGGGCCCAGTCCCTCTAAGCTGGAAACCCCCTTGACCCCATCCCCCCACAGCCCTGACCCCCAGCTCCGAGCCCAGTCCCTCTGAGCTGGAAACCCCGTCGACTCCATCCCCCCCACAGCCCTAACCCCCAGCCCCGAGCCCAGTCCCTCTGAGCTGGAAACCCCCTCGGCCCCATCCCCCCACAGCCCTGACCCCCAGTTCCGAGCCCAGTCCCTGTGAGCTGGAAACCCCCTCTACTCCATCCCCCCCACAGCCCTGACCCCCAGCTCCGAGCCCAGTCTCTCTGAGCTGGAAACCCCCTCGACCCCATCCCCCCACAACCCTGACCCCCAGCTCCGAGCCCAGTCTCTCTGAGCTGGAAACCCCCTCGACCCCATGCCCCGCACAGCCCTGACCCCCAGCTCCCAGCCCAGTCCCTCTGAGCTGGAAACCCCTTGACCCCATCCCCCCCACAGCCCTGACCCCCAGCTGACAGATAGTGTCCCTAACACAGTTATTGCTCTTCTCATCCTCTTGACTCTCCTAGTTTCTGTGGCCAGTGGTGAGCGAAGCTTCTCGAAGCTCAAATTGATAAAAACATACATGCGAACTTCAATGTTGCAACAAAGAGTTGTTGGGCTATCTACCTTGTCACTAGAACATGACATTGCTCACAGCATTGACTTGGAGGAACTTGTTTTTAAATTTGCTAAACTTAAAGCGCAGAAACATGAATTCTAAATTATAACATGTTACTCCGTGACTGTGTATTGTCTATAATGTATGTGATTTTTTTTTTTGGTGGGGGGCGCAAGTTGAAAGTTTTGCGTAGGGCACAAAATATGCTTGCACCGGCCCTGCCTATGAGATGAGAAGCCATGTTTTTGTTCAATGAGCATTGAAGCTGAAAAGGGAGACGTTTTCCTCATTGATTTCTAGGCCCCCACTCTAATGCCCTAAACACCCCTTTCCTCCCACAGCCAGGAACAGAACCCCATGGTCATGACTACTAGCCCCCCTGACCCTGCTCCCTGTGACAAAGGAAAAACCTCTGAAGCCCCTCACCTCCCTGCTTGAGCTGCCCTTGAAACCCAATGAGGTTTCCTTGGGCAGTTTTGACACTCCCAGGAAGGGTGTAATTTTAGGAGCAGGTTCCAAATAGTGCAATTAACCAGCCAGAAGGGGCAGCAGGTGTCAGCACAGGAGCCATTGAAATAACTCTGCACTTACTTAGACGCAGACATAACAAGCTCTATGGCTGGTAAATGTACAGAGACTGCTCCTGCTCATGAACTAGCAGCCCATAACCCGTAAACAACTGCCATTTGAATGCATCTGAAAGTTACACAGAACAACGATCTGTGTTAAAGGAAGGCTGCCATTTATTAGAGCCCCAATTGATGCCGTGCGCACAAAGAGAGGTTTCAATGTGTAACCGGGAGTTTGGTAAATTTTGGTTATTTTATTTTTCTAAGAGGTTCCTGTCCATCTCCAGTAGAGTTTTCAGTCCCAATGGCAACTTAGGAAATGTAATACAGACTAGTCCATTCCTGCCAAGTGGATGTGGTTCTTGTTCGTCTGCACATTGTAGCCCATGGAGGCTAAGGACCTGAAAATGTGTTTTCACGTGCCTTTGTTTAATTGATGAAAACAAACCTAGACACTTAGAGGATTGGAAGTGATTTCAGCTGGGGGACACGTTTGCTAGGTTTTTATGCATTTGCACAGGAAAACATTGAGGGTGCACATGTATTTCAGGGACCCCCATTTAGTGGAGCTCCTGAATATATTGGAAATAGAATCATCTTTACTGAAGAAACAGGTTTGTGAGGGAGCACTTGGATTTGAACCAAGGACCACTTGATTTGCAGTCAAACACTTTCCCACTGAGCTATACCCCCATAATATTTGCATAGGCAAATCAGTGATCTTAAGGATTTTGAAGGACAGGCTCTGCCTCAGAGAGCTCCTTTTCTATTCCCAGACCACAGGGGTTTTAAAAATGGGGTTTGATTAAATTTTATATACACATGTAGACACCACAGCTTCCACATACACCAGCATAGCTTCCCCCCACTGACATAGCTACCACCTCTCGAGGAGATGGATTAACTGCACCGACGGGACAGCTCTCTCCCCTCCACTTAGAGCATCTTCATTATTTATGAATAGGTGGGAAATAACCTCCTGAATGGAAAGGAACCAATTTATCAAATATTGCTGTGTCTGCATTCAATATGGGGAATTGGTCATATTGGGCTGGATTAGTAGGAACATTGCAAGCAGATAGAGGGAAGTGATTATTCCCCTCCATTCAGCACTGGTGAGGCCACATCTGGAGCATAGCATCCAGTTTTCACCCCCCCCCCCCCCCACTACAGAAACAAATTGGAGAGAGTTTAGGGGAGGGCAACAAAAATGATTAGGAGGCAGGGGACTTACGAGGAGAGGCTGAGGGCAGCGCTGCCCAGAGGGAGGGCAGGTGGGGCAATTTGCCCCAGGCCCCGCAGGGGCCCCTATGATCATATAGTATTCTATAGTATTGCAACTTTTTTTTATGGAAGGGGCCCTGAAATTATTTTGCCCCAGGCCCCCTGAATCCTGTGGACAGCCCTGCCCAGCCTGTGGTGCTGTCCCCCCACTCCACTCATTCTCCTCCTTCTGAGGCCCCACTTGTTCTCTGCCCTCAGTCCCATTTGGCCACTTCCCACACCTGCTCTTTGGCTGAGGCCTGCTGGTCCACCTTTCGCTCGCTCCTCTCCTCCCCCAAGGCCTCCTCGTGCCATTCCACCCTCTACCCCAAGGTCTGCCTGCTGCCCACACCTCTCTGCCCCCTCCCCTGAGACCAACACTGCCCATTGCCCACACCTCTCTGAGCCCTCCTCTGAGACCTGTCCTGCCCACACCTCTCTGCCCCCTCCCCTGAGACTCACCCTGCCCATTGCCCACACCTCTCTGAGCCCTCCCTTGAGACTCACCCTGCCCATTGCCCACACCTCTCTGAGCCCTCCCCGAGACTCAACCTGCTCATTGCCCACAGCTCTCTGCCCCCTCCCCCGAGACTCACCCTGCCCATCGCCCACACCTCTCTGAGCCCTCCCCTGAGACCTGCCCTGCCCACCTCTCTACCCCTCCCCTGAGACCCACCCTGCCCATCGCTCACACCTCTTTGTCCCCTCCCCTCTCTCTGCCCCCTCCCCTAAGACCAGCCCTGCCCACACCTCTCTGCCCCCTCCCCTAGACCGGCCTTGCCCACCACTTGCATCTCTCTGACCTTCCCCTGAGACCTGCCCTGCCCACTGCTTGTACCTCTCTGACCCTCCCCTGAGACCTGCCCTGCCCACTGCTTGTACGTCTCTGACCCCTTGTCTGAGACCTGCCTTGCCCACCTCCCACATCTCTCTGCCCCCTCCCCTGACCTGACCTGCCCACCACCCACACCTCTCTGCCCCTCCCCTGAGACCCACCCTGTCCACCTCTTTCTTTGGTCATCTGTTGTTATTCCTTGAAACATCAAGGATGGAATAAAAAGCTGAGTTTACTCCAGGGTGAGGAAAGAAAGGAGCCATCAACCCCCTGGCAAAGCTCAGTGCCCCAGAGAAAACCTGCCCCCTGCTATTGCAATCACTGATATACTGGGGATATGACAGGAAAGGGACTGTCTGAATGATCAAGGCTTTAAACTAGGTTCGACGGGGACAGGTGAGCAAAGCCCACAGGTAAGTGGGGAACAAGACCTGGGAGATGGGTTGGAAACAGGAGGGAGCACGGGCTGTAATGGCAGAGAGGAAGGAGGGTCAGGGCAAAGCTGGGAGGCAAAATCAAACCAGTATCTTAGATGCCTTTATACAAATGCAAGAAGTATGGGTAATAAGCAGGAAGAACTGGAAGTGCTAATAAATAAATACAACTATGACATTATTGGCATTACTGAAACTTGGTGGGATAATACACACGACTGGAATGTTGGTGTGGATGGGTATAGTTTGCTCAGGAAAGATAGACAGGGGAAAAAGGGAGGAGGTGTTGCCTTATATATTAAAAATGTACACACTTGGACTGAGGTGGAGATGGACATAGGAGACGGAAGGGTGGAGAGTCTCTGGGTTAGGCTAAAAGGGGTAAAAAAACACAGGTGATGTCGTGCTGGGAGTCTACTACAGGCCACCTAATCAGGCGGAAGAGGTGGATGAGGCTTTTTTCAAACAACTAACAAAATCATCCAAAGCCCAAGATTTGGTGGTGATGGGGGACTTCAACTATCCAGATATATGTTGGGACAATAACACCGCAGGGCACAGACTATCCAATAAGTTCCTAGACTGCACTGCAGACAACTTCTTATTTTAGAAAGTTGAAAAAGCTACTAGGGGGGAAGCTGTTCTAGACTTGATTTTAACAAATAGGGAGGAACTTGTTGAGAATTTGAAAGTAGAAGGAAGCTTGGGTGAAAGTGATCATGAAATCATAGAATTTGCAATTCTAAGGAAGGGTAGAAGGGAGTACAGCAGAATAGAGACAATGGATTTCAGGAAGGCGGATTTTGGTAAGCTCAGAGAGCTGATAGGCAAGGTCCCATGGGAATTAAGACTGAGGGGAAAAACAACTGAGGAAAGTTGGCAGTTTTTCAAAGGGAGGCTATTAAGGGCCCAAAAGCAAGTTATTCCGATGGTTAGGAAAGATAGAAAATGTGGCAAAAGACCACCTTGGCTTACCCTTGAGATCTTGCGTGACCTACAAAATAAAAAGGCGTCATATAAAAAATGGAAACTAGGTCAGATCACGAAGGATGAATATAGGCAAATAACACAGGAATGCAGAGGCAAGATTAGAAAAGCAAAGGCACAAAATGAGCTCAAACTAGCTATGGGAATAAAGGGAAACAAGAAGACTTTTTATCAATACATTAGAAGCAAGAGGAAGACTAAGGACAGGGTAGGCCCACTGCTCAATGAGGAGGGGGTAACAGTAACGGGAGACTTGGAAATGGCAGAGATGCTTAATGACTTCTTTGTTTCGGTCTTCACTGAGAAGTCTGAAGGAATGTCTAGTATAGTGAATGCTTACGGGAAGAGGGTAGATTTAGAAGAGAAAATAAGGAAAGAGCAAGTAAAAAATCACTTAGAAAAGTTAGATGCCTGCAAGTCACCAGGGCCTGATGAAATGCATCCTAGAATACTCAAGGAGTTAATAGAGGAGGTATCTGAGCCTCTAGCTATTATCTTTGGGAAATCATGGGAGACGGGGGAGATTCCAGAAGACTGGAAGGGGGCAAATATAGTGCCCATCTATAAAAAGGGAAATAAAAACAACCCAGGAAACTACAGAACAGTTAGTTTAACTTCTGTGCCAGGGAAGATAATGGAGCAGGTAATCAAAGAAATCATCTGCAAACACTTGGAAGGTGGTAAGGTGATAGGGAATAGCCAGCATGGATTTGTAAAGAACAAATCGTGTCAAACTAATCTGATAACATTCTTTGATAGGATAACGAGCCTTGTGGATAAGGGAGAAGCGGTGGATGTGGTATATCTAGACTTCAGTAAGGCATTTGATACAGTCTCGCATGATATTCTTATAGATAAGCTAGGAAAGTACAATTTAGATGGGGCTACTATAAGGTGGGTGCATAACTGGCTGGATAACCGTACTCAGAGAGTAGTTGTTAATGGCTCCCAATCCTGCTGGAAAGGTATAACAAGTGGGGTTCCGCAGGGGTCTGTTTTGGGACCGGTTCTGTTCAATATCTTCATCAACGATTTAGATGTTGGCATAGAAAGTACGCTTATTAAGTTTGCGGACGATACCAAACTGGGAGGGATTGCAACTGCTTTGGAGGACAGGGTCAAAATTCAAAATGATCTGGACAAGTTGGAGAAATGGTCTGAGGTAAACAGGATGAAGTTCAATAAAGATAAATGCAAAGTGCTCCACTTAGGAAGGAACAATCAGTTTCACACATACAGAATGGGAAGAGACTGTCTAGGAAGGAGTATGGCAGAAAGAGATCTAGGGGTCATAGTGGACCACAAGCTTAATATGAGTCAACAGTGTGATACTGTTGCAAAAAAAGCAAACGTGATTCTGGGATGCATTAACAGGTGTGTTGTAAACAAGACACGAGAAGTCATTCTTCCGCTTTACTCTGCGCTGGTTAGGCCTCAACTGGAGTATTGTGTCCAGTTCTGGGCACCACATTTCAAGAAAGATGTGGAGAAATTGGAGAGGGTCCAGAGAAGAGCAACAAGAATGATTAAAGGTCTTGAGAACATGACCTATGAAGGAAGGCTGAAGGAATTGGGTTTGTTTAGTTTGGAAAAGAGAAGACTGAGAGGGGACATGATAGCAGTTTTCAGGTATCTAAAAGGGTGTCATCAGGAGGAGGGAGAAAACTTGTTCACCTTAGCCTCCAATGATAGAACAAGAAGCAATGGGCTTAAACTGCAGCAAGGGAGATTTAGGTTGGACATTAGGAAAAAGTTCCTGTCAGGGTAGTTAAACACTGGAATAGATTGCCTAGGGAAGTTGTGGAATCTCCATCTCTGGAGATATTTAAGAGTAGGTTAGATAAATGTCTATCAGGGATGGTCTAGACAGTATTTGGTCCTGCCATGAGGGCAGGGGACTGGACTCGATGACCTCTCGAGGTCCCTTCCAGTCCTAGAGTCTATGAGTCTATGAAATGGACAACAAGCTACAGCTATGTCATTAACCACAAACAGGGCAGCCCGGGGGG
The DNA here is from genome assembly GCF_025201925.1 of Gopherus flavomarginatus. Classification (NCBI taxonomy): domain Eukaryota; kingdom Metazoa; phylum Chordata; order Testudines; family Testudinidae; genus Gopherus; species Gopherus flavomarginatus. Next base: position 3,795,664 of record NW_026114611.1, read on the forward strand.
GTGGGGGGCAAGTGAGGCAATTTGTCCCAGGCCTCGGGCCCCGCAGGGGCCCCCACAAGAGTTTTTTGGGGCCCCTCGAGCGGGGTCCTTCACTTGCTCTGGGAGCCCCAGAAAACTCTTGCGGGGCCCGGGCCCCCCGCAGCTTCTTCCGCTCCTGGTCTTTGCCCTGAAGACCTAGCTGCACTTCGGCGGTGGGTCCCGTTTCGGTGGCAATTCAGCTGCAGGGGCCCCCACTGTGAGTCTTCGGGGCACTTCGGCAGCTGATCCAGGAGCAGAAGGACCCCGTGCTGCCGAATTACCGCTGAAGCGGAGGCACCCTGCTGCCGAAGACGTCAGGCCACCAGAATCCTCTGGGCGGCCCTGACCACAAACGCACTCGCCTCATGCTCCAGCCAGAAGGGAAAGGAGCAGGAATTCTTGCTGTTCAGCCATGGACACACTTACACAATGGCACAGCAGTGTGTGTGTTGTGGAAGCTGGTCTGAGGAAACAACTGGAATTGATCACTCAGTGAGAACAGAACTAGAGGACAGTGAAAGCCACATATCAAGTAAGTAGTTGTGGCTGAGTGGTTAAGGTGATAGGCTAGAAATCCATTGGGGTCTCCCTGTGCAGGTTCAAATCCTGTCAATTATGGAGGAAGCTGTGGTTCTTCTGTTTTGATGGAGCTGAGTCTTGTCTCATTCTTAAGCTATGTCTAGATGAAAGAATAACATGGCTTTAGTTAAAGTGTTTTAATTGAACAGCTATTGCATGTCCATCCTGTGTCACCAGAGCACATCCATGCTAGCATCTCTTGGATGGCCGCAGAGAGCAGTGCATTGTGGTAGCTATTCCACTGTGCAACTGGCTGCAGGGTGCTTTGGGAAGGGTTTGCAATGCCTCACAGGCTGGTACAGCATCACATGATACAGTTTTCTATCCCATTGTTCCATGGGCATCCTACTAGATTGCCAGCTGCTTTTCAACTGCAGTGTGCTTGGTGGGGGAGAGACAGTGTGTGCATTGTGGAAGAGTGAGTGTGTCGGCACACTGTCTCTAAGTTCAGACAGCTGCTGGAAGCAACCAGTCCTGAGGCAGGGGACAGCCCCGACATCAGCCCCTCTTCTCTCACTGGCTCAGCTCAGCACAGCCCAGCACTCTCTGTCACACACACACACATACACGTACACACTGCTGCCTGCTTAGCTCTGTGTCAGGGGTGCTGGAACAGGGCGGTTAGAGGATCATGGCCTCACCACTTTTTACTGGCTGTTAGGACAAATGATGGGGGAGGGGGAAGGGTGCAGTCTTGGGGAAGAGGCGTTCTGTGGATGTGGCCTCGAGGGGAGAAGTGCTGTGAGTGGGGGTCCTTAGGGATGGAGTGTCATGGGGGTGCCACAGTTCGGATAACAGTGCCCCCACACTGTAAGGAAGCTTCTGCCGCCCCTGCTCTGTGTTCGCAGAGCGGGAGAGAGCAGCATCCACGACAGTGATTTGCTCCCCAGGACTCTGGCAGGGGGGCTCGGGAGGTGATTTAAAGGGCCTGGGGTCCAACTGCAGCAGGGAGGCATGGGTCCTTTAAATCACCAGCCTGGGGAAGACGGGCCGGGCTGGCACAGCGTACTGGCTCTTGCCAGTACCCCATACCGTAACATACCTGCTTACTTTCACCTCCGGAAGGTCCTCATGTGGATAAATAACTGGTTAAAAGATAGGAAACAAAGGATAGGACTAAATGGGATCTTTCTGCTCCAAAGGCTCCAGAGGCCTGGGGTGGGGAGGGCGTCACTGCACAGTCTGAAACACAAGGGAGGTTTCTGGAATTGAAGGAAGGAGCAGAAAATGGAGAGGAAAGAAACAGAGAGAAAACGCCTCATCCCTCTCTCCTCCCCCTCCCCCTCCCAGCAAGAAATGTTATCAAGGATCAGCGTTAGGGGAAATGGTTCCCTGGGCAAAACTTGTACTTTAGCACTTCCCCATCGCCCCTGGACCATCCCTGTCCCCCTTTCCCCCCAGCTCCTGCACTCCCAACCCTTGCACCTCCTTCACCCCTATCTCCTGCCCCCTCCTGTGCCCA
>NW_026114612.1:0-15000 GCF_025201925.1 Gopherus flavomarginatus
CCTCCGTGGAGGGAGCCCGGGGGGAGCCACACACCCGCCGTCCTTAGCGCAGGCCAGGCCTCGCCGGGCCGCCGCGGGGGGACTCGGGGCGGGACCTGCGGGCCGAGGCCCCCGGCTCAGAGGCCCGAAGGGGTCCGGCCGAGTCCGCCCGGAGCCCGGGGTCTCCCCCTGAGAGTTTGGGAGCGGTGGGCTCCTCCGTGGAGGGAGCCCCGGGGGAGCCACACCCCCGCCGTCCTTAGCGCAGGCCAGGCCTCGCCCGGGCCGCCGCGGGGGGGACCTCGGGGCGGACCTGCGGGCCGAGACCCCTGCTCAGAGGCCCCGAAGGGGTCCGGGCGAGTCCGCCCTGGAGCCCGGGGACTCCCCAGAGAGTTTGGGAGCTTTGGTTCCTCCGTGGAGGGAAGCCCGGGGGAGCCACACACCCGCCGTCCTTAGCGCAGGCCAGGCCTCGCCCGGGCCGCTGCGGGGGGACTCGGGGCGGGACCTGCGGGCCGAGGCCCCGGCTCACTAGGCCCCGAAGGGGTCCGGCGAGTCCGCCCGGAGCCCGGGGACTCCCCCTGAGAGTTTGGGAGCGTTGGGTCCTCCGTGGAGGGAGCCCGGGGGAGCCACACACCCGCCGTTCTTAGCGCAGGCCAGGCTCGGCCCGGGCCGCCGCCGAGGGGACTCGGGGCGGACCTGCGGGGCCGAGGCCCCGGCTCACAGGCCGCGAAGGGGTCCGGCCGAGTCCGCCCGGAGCCCGGGGACTCCCCCTGAGGGTTTGGGAGCGGTGGGTCCTCCGTGGAGGGAGCCCCGGGGAGCCACACACCCGCCGTCCTTAGCTGCAGGCCCAGGCCTCGCCCGGGCCACCGCGGGGGGACTCGGGGCGGACCTGCGGGCCGAGGCCCCGGCTTCACAGGCCCCGAAGGGGTCCGGGCGAGTCCGCCGGAGCCCGGGGGACTCCCCCAGAGAGTTTGGGAGCTTTGGGTCCTCCGTGGAGGGAGCCCGGGGGAGCCACACAACCCGCCGTCCTTACCCCAGGCCAGGCCTCGCCCGGGCCGCCGCGGGGGGACTCGGGGCGGGACCTGCGGGCCGAGGACCCGGCTCAGAGGCCCCGAAGGGGTCCGGGCGAGTCCGCCCGGAGCCCGGGGACTCCCCTGAGAGTTTGGGAGCGGTGGGTCCTCCGGTGGAGGGAGCCCGGGGGAGCCACACACCCGCCGTCCTACCCCAGGCCAGGCCTCGCCCGGGCCGCCGAGCGGGGGGACTCGGGCGGACCCTGCGGGCCGAGGCCCCGGCTCAGAGGCCCCGAAGGGGTCCGGGCGAGTCCGCCCGCAGCCCGGGGACTCCCCCTGAGAGTTTGGGAGCGCGGGTCCTCCGTGGAGGAGCCCCGGGGAGCCACACACCGCCGTCATAGCGCAGGCCAGGCCTCGCCCGGGCCCCCGCGGGGGGACTCGGGGCGGACCTGCGGGCCGATGGCCCCGGCTCAGAGGCCCCGAAGGGGTCCGGGCGAGTCCGCCCGCAGCCCGGGGACTCCCCCTGAGAGTTTGGGAGCGGTGGGTCCTCCGTGGAGGGAGCCCGGGGGAGCCACACACCCGCCGTCCTTAGCGCAGGGCCAGGCCTCGCCCGGGCCGCCGCGGGGGGACTCGGGGCGGACCTGCGGGCCGAGGCCCCGGCTCAGAGGCCCCGAAGGGGTCCGGCCGAGTCCGCTCGGAGCCCGGGGACTCCCCCTGAGAGTTTGGGAGGCCTCGGTCCTCCGGGAGGGAGCCGGGGGAAGCCACACACCCGCCGTCCTCAGGCCAGGCCAGTCCCTCGCCCGGGCCGCCGCGGGGGGACTCGGGGTGGACCTGCGGGCCGAGGCCCCGGACTCAGAGGCCCCGAAGGGGTCCGGGCGAGTCCGCCCGCAGCCCGGGGGACTCCCCCTGAGAGTTTGGGAGCGGTGGGTCCTCCGTGGAGGGAGCCCGGGGGAGGCCCACGCACCCGCCGTCCTTAGCGGCAGGGCCAGGCCTCGCCCGGGCCACCGCGGGGGGACTCGGGGCGGACCTGCGGGCCGAGGCCCCGGCTCACAGGCCCCGAAGGGGTCCGGGCGAGTCCGCCCGGAGCCCGGGGACTCCCCCAGAGAGTTTGGGAGCTTTGGGTCCTCCGTGGAGGGAGCCCGGGGGGAGCCACACACCCGCCGTCCTTACCCCAGGCCAGGCCTCGCCCGGGCCGCCGCGGGGGGACTCGGGGCGGACCTGCGGGCCGAGGCCCCGGCTCAGAGGCCCCGAAGGGGTCCGGGCCGAGTCCGCCCGCAGCCCGGGGACTCCCCCTGAGAGTTTGGGACGCGGCGGGTCCTCCGTGGAGGGAGCCCCGGGGAGCCACACACCCGCCGTCCATAGCGCAGGCCAGGCCTCGCCCGGGCCCCCGCGGGGGGGACTCGGGGCGGACCTGCGGGCCGAGGCCCCGGCTCAGAGGCCCCGAAGGGGTCCGGGCGAGTCCGCCCGCAGCCCGGGGACTCCCCCTGAGAGTTTGGGAGCGGTGGGTCCTCCGTGGAGGGAGCCCGGGGGAGCCACACACCCGCCGTCCTTAGCGCAGGCCAGGCCTCGCCCGGGCCGCCGCGAGGGGACTCGGGGCGGACCTGCGGGCCGAGGCCCCGGCATCAGAGGCCCCGAAGGGGTCCGGGCCGAGTCCGCTCGGAGCCCGGGGACTCCCCCTGAGAGTTTGGGAGGCCTCGGTCCTCCGTGGAGGGAGCCGGGGGAAGCCACACACCCGCCGTCCTCAGGCCAGGCCAGGCCTCCGCTGGGCCGGTGCGAGGGGACTCGGGGCGGTCCTGGGGGCCGAGGCCCCGGCTCAGAGGCCCCGAAGGAGTACGGGCGAGTCCGCCCGGGACCCCCGGGTCCCCCCCTGAGATTTTGGGAGCGGTGAGTCCTCCGTGGTGGGAGCCCGGGGGAGCCACCCACCCGTCGAACTCAAGCCGGGCCAGGCCTCGCCTGCTCTGCCGCGGGGGCGCTCGGGGCGGTCCTGCGAGCCGGGGGCCGGGCTCAGAGGCTCCGTAGGGGTCCGGGCCGGTCCCTCCGGGGCCCCGGGTCTCCCCCTGAAAGTTTTGAGAATCCCGGGTCCTCGGTCGAGTCGGCCCCTGGGACCCCGGTCCCCGCCGTCCGTCCCTCCGGTCCCTCGGGCGGGGGGGAACTCGGGGGCGAGGAGGCTGCTTTTCGTCCCCCGCCCCGGTTCCTTCCTCCCTCCCTCCCTCCCTGCCCGGAAAAGGAGGGAGCCGGCCGGGACCGGGAAAAGCTGCCTACGGCACCTGGGATTCCCAGGCGGTCACCCATCCAAGTACTAGCCAGGCCCGGGACGGTTTACCTTCCGAGATCGGACGGGATCGGGGGCTTTCGGTCCGGTATGGCCGTAGGCACCCGGCTCCGCGCCTCCTCGTCCGCTTCACGGCCCCCGCCTCCACCGCCGCCGACGCCCGGGGCCTGCCCGACCGCCATGGTCTCGGGCCAATTTGGGGAGAGAGAGAAGAAACGATGAAGAAGTAGGGAGGGAAAAAAAAATTTCTGCTCCGGGGACCCGGGTGACCTTCCAGCACCGCCTGGAGTCTGTGGGCAAAATTTGGAAAAAAAAAAAAAAAAAAAAAAAATTAAAATCTTCCAGGTGCCCGATCCAAACGACCGGGTTCAAGTCGCTCTCCGCGGCCGAGGAGGGTGAGCCCCGGGCGGCTTGCCGGGCGGCGGGGACCCGGTCTCGGAGGTCCCGATCCTTTTTTTTTTTTTTTTTTTTTTTTTTAAATTTACTCCGCCGGGGAACGGGGTTACCTTCCAGCAGCGCCTGGAGCCTCGGGGCAAAATTTGCTAAAATTTCCCATGTGCTCGATCCAAACGCCCGGGGGCAAGTCGTTGTCCGCGGTCGTGGAGGGTGAGCCCTGGGCGTCTTCAAAGTCGTTCCCCAGGCGGCGGTCCCGGCGAAATATTTTTCCAAGTCCCTTCCAGGCCACCAGGTCTACCCGGTTCTCCCTCCGGCGGTCGGGGCTCCGGGGGTACCTGGTGGTCGGTTCGCCCGCCGGCCACCAGGTCCACCCGGTTCACCCTCCGGCGGACGGAGCTCCGGTTGACCTGGTGGCCGGTCGGAGAACCGGGTGGACCTGGTGGCCGGTCGGAGCTCCGGGTTGATCCGGTGGCCGGTCGGAGAACCGGGTTGACCTGGTGGCCGGTCGGAGCTCCGGGTTGACCTGGTGGCCGGTCGGAGCTCCGGGTTGACCTGGTGGCCGGTCGGAGAACCGGGTTGAGCTGGTGCCCGGTCGGAGCTCCGGGTTGACCTGGTGGCCGGTCGGAGAACCGGGTTGACCTGGTGCCCGGTCGGAGCTCCGGGTTGACCTGGTGCCCGGTCGGAGCTCCGGGGAGACCTCGTGGCTGGTCGGAGAACCGGGTTGACCTGGTGGCCGGTCGGAGCTCCGGGTTGACCTCGTGGCCGGTCGGAGAACCGGGTTGACCTGGTGGCCGGTCGGAGCTCCGGGGAGACCTAGTGTCAGGTCGGAGAACCGGGTTGACCTGGTGCCCGTTCGGAGGACCGGGTTGACCTGGTGGCCGGTCGGAGCTGCGGGTTGACCTGGTGGCCGGTCGGAGAACCGGGTTGACCTGGTGGCCGGTCGGAGCTCCGGGTTGACCTGGTGGCCGGTCGGAGAACCGGGTTGACCTGGTGGCCGGTCGGAGCTCCGGGTTGACCTGGTGGCCGGTCGGAGCTCCGGGTTGACCTGGTGGCCCGTTGGAGAACCGGGTTGACCTCGTGGCCCGTTGGAGAACCGGGTTGACCTCGTGGCCGGTTGGAGAACCGGGTAGACCCGGTGGCCGATTGGAGAACCGGGTAGACCCGGTGGCCGATTGGAGAACCGGGTTGACCTGCTGGCCGGTTGGTCCCGAGTTAATCTCACCTTGTTCCACAGGAGGGCAGCACTTCAGCAGGCGCTGACTCCCATCGAACCGATCCAGACGACGGAGGGCAAGTCTCTTTACGCGAACGAGGAGGGTGAGCCCCGGGCGGCTTGCCTGGCGGCGGGGACCCGGTCTCGGAGGACCGGAGCCTTTATTCGAGAATTTTCTCTTTCTTTGCTCCAGGGACCGGGGTGACCTCCCGGCAGTGTCCGGAGTCTCCTTGCAGAAAGTGTTATAATCTTCCAAGTGCCCGATCCAAAAGACCGGGGTCAATTCTCTCTCCGCGGCCGAGGAGGGTGAGCGGCAAGCGGCTTGCCTGGAAGCGGCTACCCGGTCACGGTGGTCCCGATCCTTATTTGGAAAAAAAAAATTTTTTTTGGCTCCAGGGACCGGGGGGACCTTCTAGCAGTGCCCGGAGTCTCCGGTCAAATTTTGTAAAAATTTTTCCATGTGCCCGATCCAAACGACCGGGGCGAGTCGCTCTCCGCGGCCGAGGAGGGTGAGCCCTGAGCGGCTTGCCTGGAAGCGGCTACCCGGTCACGGTGGTCCCGATCCTTATTTGGAAAAAAAATTTTTTTTTGGCTCCAGGGACCGGGGGGACCTTCTAGCAGTGCCCGGAGTCTCCGGTGAAATTTTGTAAAAATTTTCCATGTGCCCGATCCAAACGACCGGGGCGGGTCGCTCTCCGCGGCCGAGGAGGGTGAGCCCCGAGCGGCTTGCCGGGCGGCGGGGACCCGGTCTCGGAGGTCCCGATGGAGACTGGAGAAAAAATTGTTTTTCTTCGCTCCGGGGACCGGGGGCACCTTCCTGCGGCGCCGGGAGCCTCTGGGGAGAATTTGGGATCCATACACCCTTCCTTGTGAGAGATCCAGGAGACCGGGGTCAAGTCGCCCTCCGCGGCCGAGGAGGGTGAGCCCCGAGCGGCTTGCCGGGCGGCGGGGACCCGGTCTCGGAAGTCCCGACGGAGATTGGGGAAAAAATTGATTTTCTTCGCTCCGGGGACCGGGGGAACCTTCCTGCAGCCCCCGGAAGCTCTGGGGAATATTTGTTATCCGAACACCCTTCCGTGTGCGAGATCCAAAAGACCGGGGTCGAGTCGCTCTCCGCGGGCGAGGAGGGTGAGCCCTGAGCGGCTTGCCTGGAAGCGGCTACCCGGTCACGGTGGTCCCGATCCTTATTTGGAAAAAAAATTTTTTTTTGGCTCCAGGGACCGGGGGGACCTTCTAGCAGTGCCCGGAGTCTCCGGGCAAATTTTGTAAAAATTTTCCATGTGCCCGATCCAAACGACCGGGGCGAGTCGCTCTCCGCGGGCGAGGAGGGTGATCCCCGAGCGGCTTGCCGGGCGGCGGGGACCCGGTCTCGGAGGTCCCGATGGAGACTGGAGAAAAAATTGTTTTTTCTTCGCTCCGGGGACCGGGGGCACCTTCCTGCGGCGCCGGGAGCCTCTGGGGAAAATTTGGGATCCAAACCCCCTTCCTTGTGAGAGATCCAGTAGACTGGGGTCAAGTCGCTCTCCGCGGCCGAGGAGGGTGAGCCCCGAGCGGCTTGCCGGGCGGCGGGGACCCGGTCTCGGAAGTCCCGACGGAGACTGGGGAAAAAATTGATTTTCTTCGCTCCGGGGACCCGGGGGCACCTTCCTGCGGCGCCGGGAGGCTCTGGGGAAAATTTGGGATCCAAACACCCTTCCTTGTGAGAGATCGAGGAGACCGGGGTCAAGTCGCCCTCCGCGGCCGAGGAGGGTGAGCCCCGAGCGGCTTGCCGGGCGGCGGGGACCCGGTCTCGGAAGTCCCGACGGAGATTGGGGAAAAAAAGGATTTTCTTCGCTCCGGGGACCGGGGGAACCTTCCTGCAGCCCCCGGAAGCTCTGGGGAAAATTTGGGATCCGAACACCCTTCGTGTGCGAGATCCAAAAGACCGGGGTCGAGTCGCTCTCCGCGGCCGAGGAGGGTGAGTCCTGAGCGGCTTGCCTGGAAGCGGCTACCCGGTCACGGTGGTCCCGATCCTTATTTGGAAAAAAATTTTTTTTTTTGGCTCCAGGGACCGGGGGGACCTTCTAGCAGTGCCCGGAGCCTCCGTGGAAATTTTGTAAAAATTTTCCATGTGCCCGATCCAAACGACCGGGGCGAGTCGCTCTCCGCGGCCGAGGAGGGTGAGCCCCGAGCGGCTTGCCGGGCGGCGGGGACCCGGTCTCGGAGGTCCCGATGGAGACTGGAGAAAAAATTGTTATTCTTCGCTCCAGGGACCGGGGGCACCTTCCTGCGGCGCCGGGAGCCTCTGGGGAAAATTTGGGATTCAAACCCCCTTCTTTGTGAGAGATCCAGTAGACCGGGGTCGAGTCGCTCTCCGCGGCCGAGGAGGGTGAGCCCCGAGCGGCTTGCCGGGCGGCGGGGACCCGGTCTCGGAAGTCCCGATGGAGACTGGGGAAAAAATTGATTTTCTTCGCTCCGGGGACCGTGGGCACCTTCCTGCGGCGCCGGGAGGCTCTGGGGAAAATTTGGGATCCAAACACCCTTCCTTGTGAGAGATCCAGGAGACCGGGGTCAAGTCACCCTCCGCGGCCGAGGAGGGTGAGCCCCGAGCGGCTTGCCGGGCGGCGGGGACCCGGTCTCGGAAGTCCCGACGGAGATTGGGGAAAAAAAGGATTTTCTTCGCTCCGGGGACCGGGGGAACCTTCCTGCAGCACCCGGAAGCTCTGGGGAAAATTTGGGATCCGAACACCCTTCCGTGTGCGAGATCCAAAAGACCGGGGTCGAGTCGCTCTCCGCGGCCGAGGAGGGTGAGCCCTGAGCGGCTTGCCTGGAAGCGGCTACCCGGTCACGGTGGTCCCGATCCTTATTTGGAAAAAAAATTTTTTTTTTGGCTCCAGGGACCGGGGGGACCGTCTAGCAGTGCCCGGAGCCTCCGGTGAAATTTTGTAAAAATTTTCCATGTGCCCGATCCAAACGACCGGGGCGAGTCGCTCTCCGCGGCCGAGGAGGGTGAGCCCCGAGCGGCTTGCCGGGCGGCGGAGACCCGGTCTCGGAGGTCCCGATGGAGACTGGAGAAAAAATTGTTTTTCTTCGCTCCGGGGACCGGGGGCACCTTCCTGCGGCGCCGGGAGATTCTGGGGAAAATTTGGGATCCAAACACCCTTCTTTGTGAGAGATCCAGTAGACCGGGGTCAAGTCGCTCTCCGCGGCCGAGGAGGGTGAGCCCCGAGCGGCTTGCCGGGCGGCGGGGACCCGGTCTCGGAAGTCCCGACGGAGACTGGGGAAAAAATTGATTTTCTTCGCTCCGGGGACCGGGGGCAACTTCCTGCGGCGCCGGGAGGCTCTGGGGAAAATTTGGGATCCAAACACCCTTCCTTGTGAGAGATCCAGGAGACCGGGGTCAAGTCGCCCTCCGCGGCCGAGGAGGGTGAGCCCCGAGCGTCTTGCCGGGCGGCGGGGACCCGGTCTCGGAAGTCCCGACGGAGATTGGGGAAAAAAGGGATTTTCTTCGCTCCGGGGACCGGGGGAACCTTCCTGCAGCACCCGGAAGCTCTGGGGAAAATTTGGGATCCGAACACCCTTCCGTGTGCGAGATCCAAAAGACCGGGGTCGAGTCGCTCTCCGCGGCCGAGGAGGGTGAGCCCTGAGCGGCTTGCCTGGATGCGGCTACCCGGTCACGGTGGTCCCGATCCTTATTTGGAAAAAAAAATTTTTTTTTGGCTCCAGGGACCGGGGGGACCTTCTAGCAGTGCCCGGAGTCTCCGGGCAAATTTTGTAAAAATTTTCCATGTGCCCGATCCAAACGACCGGGGCGAGTCGCTCTCCGCGGCCGAGGAGGGTGAGCCCCGAGCGGCTTGCCGGGCGGCGGGGACCCGGTCTCGGAGGTCCCGATGGAGACTGGAGAAAAAATTGTTTTTCTTCGCTCCGGGGACCGGGGGCACCTTCCTGCGGCGCCGGGAGCCTCTGGGGAAAATTTGGGATCCAAACACCCTTCCTTGTGAGAGATCCAGTAGACCGGGGTCAAGTCGCTCTCCGCGGCCGAGGAGGGTGAGCCCTGAGCGGCTTGCCTGGAAGCGGCTACCCGGTCACGGTGGTCCCGATCCTTATTTGGAAAAAAAAATTTTTTTTTGGCTCCAGGGACCGGGGGGACCTTCTAGCAGTGCCCGGAGTCTCCGGTGAAATTTTGTAAAAATTTTCCATGTGCCCGATCCAAACGACCGGGGCGAGTCGCTCTCCGCGGCCGAGGAGGGTGAGCCCCGAGCGGCTTGCCGGGCGGCGGGGACCCGGTCTCGGAGGTCCCGATGGAGACTGGAGAAAAAGTTGTTTTTCTTCGCTCCGGGGACCGGGGGCACCTTCCTGCTGCGCCGGGAGCCTCTGGGGAAAATTTGGGATCCAAACCCCCTTCCTTGTGAGAGATCCAGTAGACCTGGGTCAAGTCGCTCTCCGCGGCCGAGGAGGGTGAGCCCCGAGCGGCTTGCCGGGCGGCGGGGACCCGGTCTCGGAAGTCCCGATGGAGACTGGGGAAAAAATTGATTTTCTTCGCTCCGGGGACCGGGGGCACCTTCCTGCGGCGCCGGGAGGCTCTGGGGAAAATTTGGGATCCAAACACCCTTCCTTGTGAGAGATCCAGGAGACCGGGGTCAAGTCGCCCTCCGCGGCCGAGGAGGGGGAGCCCCGAGCGGCTTGCCGGGCGGCGGAGACCCGGTCTCGGAGGTCCCGATGGAGACTGGAGAAAAAATTGTTTTTCTTCGCTCCGGGGACCGGGGGCACCTTCCTGCGGCGCCGGGAGATTCTGGGGAAAATTTGGGATCCAAACACCCTTCTTTGTGAGAGATCCAGTAGACCGGGGTCAAGTCGCTCTCCGCGGCCGAGGAGGGTGAGCCCCGAGCGGCTTGCCGGGCGGCGGGGACCCGGTCTCGGAAGTCCCGACGGAGACTGGGGAAAAAATTGATTTTCTTCGCTCCGGGGACCGGGGGCAACTTCCTGCGGCGCCGGGAGGCTCTGGGGAAAATTTGGGATCCAAACACCCTTCCTTGTGAGAGATCCAGGAGACCGGGGTCAAGTCGCCCTCCGCGGCCGAGGAGGGTGAGCCCCGAGCGTCTTGCCGGGCGGCGGGGACCCGGTCTCGGAAGTCCCGACGGAGATTGGGGAAAAAAGGGATTTTCTTCGCTCCGGGGACCGGGGGAACCTTCCTGCAGCACCCGGAAGCTCTGGGGAAAATTTGGGATCCGAACACCCTTCCGTGTGCGAGATCCAAAAGACCGGGGTCGAGTCGCTCTCCGCGGCCGAGGAGGGTGAGCCCTGAGCGGCTTGCCTGGATGCGGCTACCCGGTCACGGTGGTCCCGATCCTTATTTGGAAAAAAAATTTTTTTTTGGCTCCAGGGACCGGGGGGACCTTCTAGCAGTGCCCGGAGTCTCCGGGCAAATTTTGTAAAAATTTTCCATGTGCCCGATCCAAACGACCGGGGCGAGTCGCTCTCCGCGGGCGAGGAGGGTGAGCCCCGAGCGGCTTGCCGGGCGGCGGGGACCCGGTCTCGGAGGTCCCGATGGAGACTGGAGAAAAAATTGTTTTTCTTCGCTCCGGGGACCGGGGGCACCTTCCTGCGGCGCCGGGAGCCTCTGGGGAAAATTTGGGATCCAAACACCCTTCCTTGTGAGAGATCCAGTAGACCGGGGTCAAGTCGCTCTCCGCGTCCGAGGAGGGTGAGCCCTGAGCGGCTTGCCTGGAAGCGGCTACCCGGTCACGGTGGTCCCGATCCTTATTTGGAAAAAAAATTTTTTTTTGGCTCCAGGGACCGGGGGGACCTTCTAGCAGTGCCCGGAGTCTCCGGTGAAATTTTGTAAAAATTTTCCATGTGCCCGATCCAAACGACCGGGGCGAGTCGCTCTCCGCGGCCGAGGAGGGTGAGCCCCGAGCGGCTTGCCGGGCGGCGGGGACCCGGTCTCGGAGGTCCCGATGGAGACTGGAGAAAAAGTTGTTTTTCTTCGCTCCGGGGACCGGGGGCACCTTCCTGCTGCGCCGGGAGCCTCTGGGGAAAATTTGGGATCCAAACCCCCTTCCTTGTGAGAGATCCAGTAGACCTGGGTCAAGTCGCTCTCCGCGGCCGAGGAGGGTGAGCCCCGAGCGGCTTGCCGGGCGGCGGGGACCCGGTCTCGGAAGTCCCGATGGAGACTGGGGAAAAAAATTGATTTTCTTCGCTCCGGGGACCGGGGGCACCTTCCTGCGGCGCCGGGAGGCTCTGGGGAAAATTTGGGATCCAAACACCCTTCCTTGTGAGAGATCCAGGAGACCGGGGTCAAGTCGCCCTCCGCGGCCGAGGAGGGGGAGCCCCGAGCGGCTTGCCGGGCGGCGGGGACCCGGTCTCGGAAGTCCCGACGGAGATTGGGGAAAAAAAGGATTTTCTTCGCTCCGGGGACCGGGGGAACCTTCCTGCAGCACCCGGAAGCTCTGGGGAAAATTTGGGATCCGAACACCCTTCCGTGTGCGAGATCCAAAAGACCGGGGTCGAGTCGCTCTCCGCGGCCGAGGAGGGTGAGCCCTGAGCGGCTTGCCTGGAAGCGGCTACCCGGTCACGGTGGTCCCGATCCTTATTTGGAAAAAAAATTTTTTTTTTGGCTCCAGGGACCGGGCGGACCTTCTAGCAGTGCCCGGATCCTCCGTTGAAATTTTGTAAAAATTTTCCATGTGCCCGATCCAAACGACCGGGGCGAGTCGCTCTCCGCGGCCGAGGAGGGTGAGCCCCGAGCGTCTTGCCGGGCGGCGGAGACCCGGTCTCGGAGGTCCCGATGGAGACTGGAGAAAAAATTGTTTTTCTTCGCTCCGGGGACCGGGGGCACCTTCCTGCGGCGCCGGGAGCCTCTGGGGAAAATTTGGGATCCAAACCCCCTTCTTTGTGAGAGATCCAGTAGACCGGGGTCAAGTCGCACTCCGCGGCCGAGGAGGGTGAGCCCCGAGCGGCTTGCCGGGCGGCGGGGACCCGGTCTCGGAAGTCCCGACGGAGATTGGGGAAAAAATTGATTTTCTTCACTCCGGGGACCGGGGGAACCTTCCTGCAGCACCCGGAAGCTCTGGGGAAAATTTGGGATCCGAACACCCTTCCGTGTGCGAGATCCAAAAGACCGGGGTTGAGTCGCACTCCGCGGACGAGGAGGGTGAGCCCTGAGCGGCTTGCCTGGAAGCGGCTACCGGGTCTCGGTGGTCCCGATCCTTATTTGGAAAAAAAAATTTTTTTTGGCTCCAGGGACCGGGGGGACCTTCTAGCAGTGCCCGGAGTCTCCGGTGAAATTTTGTAAAAATTTTCCATGTGCCCGATCCAAACGACCGGGGCGAGTCGCTCTCCGCGGCCGAGGAGGGTGAGCCCCGAGCGGCTTGCCGGGCGGCGGGGACCCGGTCTCGGAGGTCCCGATGGAGACTGGAGAAAAAGTTGTTTTTCTTCGCTCCGGGGACCGGGGGCACCTTCCTGCTGCGCCGGGAGCCTCTGGGGAAAATTTGGGATCCAAACCCCCTTCCTTGTGAGAGATCCAGTAGACCTGGGTCAAGTCGCTCTCCGCGGCCGAGGAGGGTGAGCCCCGAGCGGCTTGCCGGGCGGCGGGGACCCGGTCTCGGAAGTCCCGATGGAGACTGGGGAAAAAATTGATTTTCTTCGCTCCGGGGACCGGGGGCACCTTCCTGCGGCGCCGGGAGGCTCTGGGGAAAATTTGGGATCCAAACACCCTTCCTTGTGAGAGATCCAGGAGACCGGGGTCAAGTCGCCCTCCGCGGCCGAGGAGGGGGAGCCCCGAGCGGCTTGCCGGGCGGCGGGGACCCGGTCTCGGAAGTCCCGACGGAGATTGGGGAAAAAAAGGATTTTCTTCGCTCCGGGGACCGGGGGAACCTTCCTGCAGCACCCGGAAGCTCTGGGGAAAATTTGGGATCCGAACACCCTTCCGTGTGCGAGATCCAAAAGACCGGGGTCGAGTCGCTCTCCGCGGCCGAGGAGGGTGAGCCCTGAGCGGCTTGCCTGGAAGCGGCTACCCGGTCACGGTGGTCCCGATCCTTATTTGGAAAAAAAATTTTTTTTTTGGCTCCAGGGACCGGGCGGACCTTCTAGCAGTGCCCGGATCCTCCGTTGAAATTTTGTAAAAATTTTCCATGTGCCCGATCCAAACGACCGGGGCGAGTCGCTCTCCGCGGCCGAGGAGGGTGAGCCCCGAGCGTCTTGCCGGGCGGCGGAGACCCGGTCTCGGAGGTCCCGATGGAGACTGGAGAAAAAATTGTTTTTCTTCGCTCCGGGGACCGGGGGCACCTTCCTGCGGCGCCGGGAGCCTCTGGGGAAAATTTGGGATCCAAACCCCCTTCTTTGTGAGAGATCCAGTAGACCGGGGTCAAGTCGCTCTCCGCGGCCGAGGAGGGTGAGCCCCGAGCGGCTTGCCGGGCGGCGGGGACCCGGTCTCGGAAGTCCCGACGGAGATTGGGGAAAAAATTGATTTTCTTCACTCCGGGGACCGGGGGAACCTTCCTGCAGCACCCGGAAGCTCTGGGGAAAATTTGGGATCCGAACACCCTTCCGTGTGCGAGATCCAAAAGACCGGGGTTGAGTCGCACTCCGCGGACGAGGAGGGTGAGCCCTGAGCGGCTTGCCTGGAAGCGGCTACCGGGTCTCGGTGGTCCCGATCCTTATTTGGAAAAAAAAATTTTTTTTGGCTCCAGGGACCGGGGGGACCTTCTTGCAGTGCCCGGAGTCTCCGGTGAAATTTTGTAAAAATTTTCCATGTGCCCGATCCAAACGACCGGGGCGAGTCGCTCTCCGCGGCCGAGGAGGGTGAGCCCCGAGCGGCTTGCCAAGCGGCGGGGACCCGGTCTCGGAAGTCCCGATGGAGATTGGGGAAAAATATGATTTTCTTCGCTCCGGGGACCGGGGGCACCTTCCTGCGGCGCCGGGAGCCTCTGGGGAAAATTTGGGATCCAAACACCCTTCCTTGTGAGAGATCCAGGAGACCGGGGTCAAGTCGCTCTCCGCGGCCGAGGAGGGTGAGCCCCGAGCGGCTTGCCGGGCGGCGGGGACCCGGTCTCGGAAGTCCCGACGGAGATTGGGGAAAAAATTGATTTTCTTCGCTCCGGGGACCGGGGGAACCTTCCTGCAGCCCCCGGAAGCTCTGGGGAAAATTTGGGATCCGAACACCCTTCCGTGTGCGAGATCCAAAAGACCGGGGTCGAGTCGCTCTCCGCGGGCGAGGAGGGTGAGCCCTGAGCGGCTTGCCTGGAAGCGGCTACCCGGTCACGGTGGTCCCGATCCTTATTTGGAAAAAAAATTTTTTTTTTGGCTCCAGGGACCGGGGGGACCTTCTAGCAGTGCCCGGAGTCTCCGGTGAAATTTTGTAAAAATTTTCCATGTGCCCGATCCAAACGACCGGGGCGAGTCGCTCTCCGCGGCCGAGGAGGGTGATCCCCGAGCGGCTTGCCGGGCGGCGGGGACCCGGTCTCGGAGGTCCCGATGGAGACTGGAGAAAAAAATTGTTTTTCTTCGCTCCGGGGACCGGGGGCACCTTCCTGCGGCGCCGGGAGCCTCTGGGGAAAATTTGGGATCCAAACCCCCTTCCTTGTGAGAGATCCAGGAGACCGGGGTCAAGTCGCTCTCCGCGGCCGAGGAGGGTGAGCCCCGAGCGGCTTGCCGGGCGGCGGGGACCCGGTCTCGGAAGTCCCGACGGAGATTGGGGAAAAAATTGATTTTCTTCGCTCCGGTGACCGGGGGAACCTTCCTGCAGCCCCCGGAAGCTCTGGGGAAAATTTGGGATCCGAACACCCTTCCGTGTGCGAGATCCAAAAGACCGGGGTCGAGTCGCTCTCCGCGGCCGAGGAGGGTGAGCCCTGAGCGGCTTGCCTGGAAGCGGATACCCGGTCACGGTGGTCCCGATCCTTATTTGGAAAAAAAATTTTTTTTTGGCTCCAGGGACCGGGGGTACCTTCTAGCAGTGCCCGGAGTCTCCGGTGAAATTTTGTAAAAATTTTCCATGTGCCCGATCCAAACGACCGGGGCGAGTCGCTCTCCGCGGCCGAGGAGGGTGATCCCCGAGCGGCTTGCCGGGCGGTGGGGACCCGGTCTCGGAGGTCCCGATGGAGACTGGAGAAAAAATTGTTTTTCTTCGCTCCGGGGACCGGGGGCACCTTCCTGCG